>NC_081560.1:163929794-164188613 GCF_022355385.1 Mustela nigripes | reverse complement strand
GATGCGGGGCTCGATCCCAGGACCGTGGGATCATGACCTGAGCCAAAGGCAGAGGCTTTAACACACTGAGCCACCCAGGTACCCCAAATTTTGGTGTTTTTGCCACACAGATGACCAGTGGTGGTATATTAGTGAAGGGTAAGACCTTCTGGGCAGGGTTTTCTTATAGGTAAAAGGTCACCAGTTTCTTCCATTGAGAATCATGGCCATTGTGAGCCCCTGTTGTTTATGGAGTATGCTCTATTATTTATGTTTATTGGAGTGGAAAATGTTGAGGGTCACTATGTGAAACACAGAAGGTCATTTGAAGCTTCTCCCTATAGAAAATGGACTGCCCCAGGGTTCCTCTTTCTAGAATGTGGAAGGTGGCTTAACCTGGGGAAATTTACATAGAGAACTGATGGGAAAATGAGCCACAAGTTTCCATCCTATGCCCTTTGCTGTTTCTGGGCTCTTTGTCAGGACCTAATAGATCTGAGTAGCACTAAAAGCCTGGCTAGGATGACTATGGCGTGAAGAAGGAGTGTACTGGGGGCAGAAATGTAGTAATCCTTTTCCTGGTGTGTGCAATAGAATAGCACACCACCAAAAAATGTATCCCAGTGAAGCAATGGGGCCCATTCACCAAGTGGGCTAAGAGGCATCATGATGAAGAAGTATATTGGGTTCTGATGGACGGCAAGACTTGCCATGTGCTCAGGAAACTCTTTTAAGAGCTACTTTCTCTCCAGATTACTGTTACAATAGCCTCCAGGTGAAATGCCATCCTTCCACACTACTGATGTCAGCTGGAGTGGAATGGGGGTGGACACAGAGCATTCTGGGACCCTTGTCTCTCAGAGGTAATGACAACAGAGTACTGACGAAAGCTATCTCCCTGAAGCATGAATTGCTATGGCTGAGTAGAGTTCACAGGGATGGACGCTACGGTAAGATAACTGAATTTATTTTGTGCTTTATAGCACACAGTTTGTAACGGTTTCTGTATCTACTATATTACTCCTAAAACAGTCCTTCAGGTCAGCAGGGCAGGCTTGAATACAAACACTTTGTAGATACAGAAACTAAGTCTCAAAGGGACATGCCCAGAACTATACAGTTACAGAACCAAGACTTAAACTGGGAGTGTGGGTTTCAAGGTCAAGACTCTTGGGTTTTGCTAAATTGCTAAAAGGCAACCCAAACCCCAGGATTCTGACATTGGTTGCCCTCATTAACTGGGCATTCAGGAAAAACCACGTGCCATAGATAACCATACTTAGGACTTCCTGAGTAAGACTAAACCACCCAGGAATGCCCAGCATCTTTTGAGAAAATTTATCAAGCTTGTTGTATAACCTGTGCTCCCCCGGGGTATTAGTGGGTTAATCTACACATGTAGGGTAGGCTCAAGATTGAGCAGGGAAGAATAATGCTTTCTGGGTGAGTGACTGTGAGTAAAGCAGTCCAGCTCTGGCCTTAAGGTCACAAGGGTGTGGGTCCTGTCACATGATGAACTTCTTTGAGTCTATCCAAACTCTTATTGATCACAAGCCTCTCTCTCAGAATATAAAATTATCTCCCAAGGAATCAGAAACCATCTCCTGTTCCTCTCATCACTTCTTTGACCTATACTGCTAGCTTCCTGTTCATTACCTCTGTCCTAATGTTCAGTTTTTCAAGCCAAGGGTCCTTTTGCAATTGTTTGAAAGCCTTGTTCGTTCACCATCTGCTGATTTCACACAAAATGATCTTTCATCTTCCCAAAGAAAACAAGCATCTTGCAATGTCTAATTGCTGCCAAAAGATAGAGATGAAGCTCTTCCATCCAGGGAAGCTCCCAGGGAGGTCTGAACTCTAGCCCAGACAGCGTTAGGTCCCTAACAGTATCTGGGCCTGGGGTAAGAGAGCTGCTGCTTCTCCAACCCTTTCTTGGGGGTTGGAGAGCACCTATTTTCCAAGGACCCGAGGCCAGCCTTGGGTTGTCTGGGATCAAGATCTCTTTAGGGGGACCACACAGGACTGGTGACTTCCACTGGGCTGGTATTTTACTGAGGGTGAGGTGGGCTTCAGTTGAGTGGGGCACTAGAGTGGCCTAGATAGGTCAGCAGCAGAGGGGAGAGAGCGCAACACCCACTGCAGCCATCCGGGAGGAGGCGGTAACCCCCTGCCCCTGTGAGGCCAGTGCCATTCTGGGCCACAGCACATGCCTGTAGGGGAGCTAGGGCAAGGGATCAGAGGCCGGAGCAGGGCCTAGGCAGGGTCGTGCTGGGGTTACATACACCTGAGATTGAAAAGAAAGCTAATCAGCTCAGATACCTCTGAGAGTTCCATTTTGTGCCCGTGCTTAAGAGTCCTCAGTCTAGTACTAAGAGCCCTAAGATGAAAATGTCTGGATCCAGACATCCACTCCTTTTCAGGAGTCCCAAGGCACACTGTCCTTGCTCTTTGCTCTTTGATGCATTCTCCCAGTCAGGGTTTTTAGGCTCTTCCCTAGGCTGTGCCCCACACCCTTAAGGAATACCTTCCTGTCAGTGTAGTTCCCTCATAAGCCATATGAGGGCAGACCTCAGAAGGATACAGATAATCTGGAAGTCCGAAGTGCCCCCTCACTGCCCACCCCCACCTCAACAACAGTCGGAGACCCTGACCCTTAAGTGTCTAAAACAGAGGCTCCTCCTGCAACTAGCTTTTCCCCTAGCTGTAGGGGTTGAGTGAGGGAGGGGAGCCCCCCTTCTGCACCCCACCAGGGGACAGCTCAAGGTGAGACATTAAAGGAGCCTCAGATGCCATTGAATGAGCCTGGAAAAGAGGCAGCATTTTCTAGTTTCCTTCCCCTAGCCTTGGTCTGCAGCCCAATCCATGTCGGCCCTTTCAGGAGCTTTTAGTGGAAATTAGCCCAGACCTACCGAGGAGTCTGCCAGCACCTCCCACTGCTCTTTCATCTCCTCTTCTGACTAGGACGACCCCCTACCAGGCCCCTTCTGGAAGCTACCGTCTTCTCCCCCCAGCACTGGCCTCTCTCACCCCTCCTTCCTTCCACCCCAGTCTCCACATCTCCCTCCCAGTCGTCTCTTTCACCTCCCAAAGCCCTGCCTCCCAGCTCCCTCCCAGCCCATTTCTTGAAGCTAGAGGAAGAGAGAGAGCGAGCCCCTGACAGGACTGATAGCCATTCCCCACCCTTTCCTCTCTGCCCGCTCCCCCCAGGGGGTGCAGATGCCCGCTACAAAAGGCAGGAAGCAGAGTCTTCCTGAGACCAGCTGCTCTCTAGCTCCTTTGCCTTCTGCTGGCTAGACTGGGATGCATCTTTGCTCCTTCTTTCTTCAGGTGACAGTGGATTCCTGAGGTGCCAGGCCCCCTACCTCATTCCCCATGAATGCTGTGGAAAGTCCAGAGGGGCAAGAGCTCCAAAAGATAGGGAGTGGAGCCTGGGACAACCCTGCCTACAGTGGTCCCCCATCCCCACATGGGACACTGAGGATCTGCACCATCTCCAGTGCGGTGCCCCCCCCGCCCCAACCCCAAAAGCCTGAAGATGGACCCCAGGAGAAGGCATATAGGACCCTGATATCCAGCTGCTGCTTCCAGATCTGTCGTGGCATCAGAGGTACCTGGGATACAGGAGATGGGGAAGGAGTCCCAAACCCTTGTGGTGGGAGATGTGACCTGAAGAAGAGGTGGATCTCAGTCTCTTTGGGCTTTATGAATTGTCTCTTAGAACTGAAGTCCCCAGAACACAGAGGCCAGTGTAGTGGTCTCTAAGAGCGAGAGCCTGGTACAGTCCTCTCTGGGGGCCCAGAATGGTATGGTGGGACTTAGCTTGAGGGAGGACACGTTTGTGGTGTTCCCTTAGACTGCCCCACCTGAAACAAGGACCTCCTTTCCATGTCTTCATTCTCTGCTACCCAGTGTCTTTTGCATTCTTCTCGGGATGTTTGATGGAGGGCAGGCTTGAGTGTGGTTAGAGTAGCCAGATTCAGCCAAGATACAAGGTAATGTGTGAGCCAAGGGCTGGGGTAGAAATGGGAATAAAATCCAGGGACCAGTGGGTCAGGCACCTGGGAGGAACCCTGCTGCTTGCGATCTTAGGCATCTCTCCCATGTCCCTTAGGACTTTGGGGAACAACCCTGACTGAGAACACAGCTGAGAACCGGGAGCTTTATGTCAAGACCACCCTCAGGGAGCTGCTAGTATACATCATGTTCCTGGTGGACATCTGTCTTTGTGAGTAACACCTGCATCTGTGAGACAACACCTGTGTACACACTTGTGCAGCAATGCCTGTGGAGACAGCATCTGTCTGTGTGAGCAGGCTGTGTCCTGGCATTGATTACCTTTTCAGTTTAAGATATTTTGATTAAAAGGAACTTATCAATGGGTTCAGGAGAAGAAGGCAGGTTGTTAGGAGGCGGTCAGTTACTTCGTCAAGACTTACAAGGGAAATAGAGTTGTTTTTTAAGATTTTATTTATTTATTTGACAGACAGATCATAAGCAGGCAGAGAGAGAAGAGGAAGCAGGCTCCCCGCTGAGCAGAGAGCC
The DNA here is from genome assembly GCF_022355385.1 of Mustela nigripes. Lineage (NCBI taxonomy): Eukaryota > Metazoa > Chordata > Mammalia > Carnivora > Mustelidae > Mustela > Mustela nigripes. Next base: position 164,184,092 of record NC_081560.1, on the reverse strand, counting down.
GGACGACACAGGGCTTGATCCCAGGACCCTGGGATCATGACCTGAGCCAAAGCCAGAGGCTTTAACCCACTGAGCCACTCAGGCGCCCCAAAGGGAAATACAGTTTTTAAGTTCACGGTCCTGACACCAGCTCAGCAGCCACCACGTTCTGTTGGCAAGTGAAAGTTTTTACCTTTCTGTAAAAAGTGGAAAACCATTCCTTTCTATTTGGAACAAGAAACAGTTTGGTGGGTTTCCGTGGTTATTATGCTAGGTCAGATCCCCATTTCTTTAAAGGCAGAAGGAGAAAGGTTCAGCAGACCTTAGAGCTCAGATGCCTAATAAAAGGGCTAAAGATGTAAGTGGTGTAGTTGTGGTCAATGCAGCTAAGACTCTCCTGTATGAGAGACCACCATGTTCCAGACATTGAAGGAAGCTTATTTAAAGTTCTAGCTATGGACACAAACTAGAAAGTTTTGGTGTCTAAGTTGAGAGGACTAAGTGAAAGGATAAAACAAGTGCACCATGGAAGGATAGAGTCAAAGAATTCTAGATTGAAGGTATAGGCTCTGAATTTACAGACTTGGGTACAAACACCAGGCTATACCTACCATTCACCAGTTGAGGAAACTTGAGCAAGTTGTTTAATTTCTGTGAGTTTCAGTTTCTTGATCTATACCTATCTAATCCAATAGGATTATATGAGGCTCATAGAAGATAATGTTCATGAAGTCATTACCCCAGTAAAGAGTAACTAGTACCAGTAAATAAATAGTCATATGGTAAAAAATACTTCATAATGGTCACTACCCTGGTCTCCAGACCCAATGCTCTCCCTATATGATGGGTCTCCCTATATGAGGCCCAGTACTGGATGAAATACTCCAGGGGCATATGACCAGTACAGAGTTCGTGATGCAATTCAGATATATTCAGATTTGGGGGATCTATGAAGACAGCAGAAGAAGTGATATCTGAACTGGAAGCTGAAAGATGAGAAGGATTTAGTTCCTTGAAAGGAAGGTGAAAAGAAGGGAAGTTCCTGGGAAGGGAGACCAGCGTGTGCCTAGGGCTATGAAGGCCTTTACATTTCGATACTTCCAACATGTAGTAAAAGAGTACTGTTACTAACTTTCTAGCCTTCATCCTCTTCCAGGCCTCTTTCTTCTTTCAGGCAAAACTAGAGGCAATCATGAACCTTGGGCATGGTCTCAGCGGGGCTACTTTGGCACTCTCCAAGGTCCTGACCTCACCTTCCTGTCAGTTCCCTGTCCGCCTCACTTAGCTCTGACCATCTGCAACTAGACTATATATTCTCAGTGGGAATGATATAGCCCCGAGGGGGTAGAAATAGTTTCTTGGAAGGAAAAAAAAAAGAAAGAGAGAAAGAAGAAGAAAAAAAAACCAACTTAGATATTGCAAAAGTTTTTGGCCCTGGAAAAGGCCACAGTACATAAATAAATGTAGTATTTATGTGCTATTAAAATTTAACTGGAGTAAGGGGTGATTAGGAAGAAAATGTCTAAAAATGCCCTAGAGTTGAGGGATAGTGCCAAAAAATGTTAAGAAACACTGAACTAGACCCTTATAATTTCCTACTCTGTGTGCTTAGCTCTCCTGCCTAATGATAGGGATGCAAGTCCTAGCCATAAAATCTGACATAAAATATGGTGGCTGTTGTGTGGTTCTATCAGGAGGCTGTCTTCTATGAGCTTTAATGACATGTAGTTGGCTATGCATCTTTATCAGTATGCTTTTCCCTGTCAGTTCCTATGACACGGTTCAGATCCTCTAGGACCCACATTTGGAATCAGGGTAAACATGTTGGCATAATGGAAAGATATAAACACTGGAGTTAGACAAACTGAATACAGATACCAGGTCTGCCGCTTACAGGTTTTGTGACTTTGGGCACTTCCTTGGGTAGAACAAAGAGACTAGTACCTAACTTAGGGAGATAACATATATAAATAATCTAACACAATCACTGATAGTGATTATCTTTGTATTACCTAGTAGAATTTTAAATAGTTCTTTGGTCCTCTAGACTGGTAATAAAAAATACCTTTTAAGAAAGGAGCAAATCAGGGGGTGCCTGGGTGGCTCAGTCATTAAGCATCTGCCTTTGGCTCAGGTCATGATCCCAGGGGCCTGGGATCAAACCCCTCGCTGGGCTTCCTGCTCTGCAGGAAGCCTTCTTCTCCCTCTCCCACTCCCCCTGCTTGTGTTCCCTCTCTTGCTGTCTCTTTCCTTGTCAAATACATAAACAAAATCTTTTTAAAAATTGCTTAAAAAAAGGAAAGAAGCAAATCTGAAAGGACTACATATTGTATGTATGTTTTGAGGAAGGCAAAACTATGCAGAGAGTAAAAGGATCCGTGGTTGCCAGGGATCTAGGAGGAGAGGGAGATGAGTAGGTGGTGTGTGGAGAATTTTTAAGACAGTGGAACTACTCTATATGACAATATTATGGTAGATACATGTCATTATACATTTGTCCAAACCCATGTAATGTACAACATCTAATGTAAAGTGTGGACTTTGAATAATAATGTGTCAATGTAGGTTCATCGATTATAGTAGGTGTGCTACTCTGGTGGGGATTTTGATAATGAGGAAGACTGTCCATATCCAGAGGCAAGGGTATAAGGGAAATCTCTATACCTTCCATTCAATTTTGCTTTGAACCTAAAACTGCTCTAAAAACAAGGTCTGTTTGGCTTGTAGCTGGCTTCACCTATAGGGATAATATCATTATCCCAATACAGCATGATTTAAGTTAGGGCATTTTTCTGGGAGACCTCAGTTAATCCTTACAACTACCAGCATCATTGTTATTAATAGCACACACACACACCAACCTGTTATTAAATAAAAGCACTACACTATGTACCTTATCTTATTGACTATGCACAATGATTCTAGGATATCAGTTCTGCTATCACTTCCATTTTATAAATCAGGAAAGGTTTAGATATGTCAAATAGCTTGCCCAAGGCCACACAGCAAGCCAGTGGCAGAAGCAGGAATCCAATACAGTGACTGTTGACCTGACTCAATTTTTGATCCTTTCAGCTAGAGTCTACTACAGTCTCTCTGCATGCAAAGGTGTTACACATAAATTTATTAACTCCTGTCAACATCTTTGCAAGGATGACTATGTGTCCTATATTAGTAGAAGCATAATTTTGAATTCTACTGGCTGATTACTTTTTTCTTTTTATTGCTATATTTCTAAAATGATATGAAAACATTAAAGAATATTTTGAAATATAATTCAGCTATAATTTATCAACATAACACTAAAGATATTATCATTTGTTACCAGCCTATATCCATATATTTACATATTTTACCTATTTGTATCATATGGTTCCCTTTCTTCCTTTTCTTTCTTTCTTTCTTTCTTTTTTTTTTTTTTTAAGATTTTATCCATTTATTTCAGAGAGAGAGAGTGAGGAGAGCCTGAGCAGGGAGGGAGTGGCTGAAGCAGGGAACCTGCTCAGGATCTGAGCTGAAGGCAGCCACTTAACCAACTAGGTCACCCAGGCGCCACTCGTGGGGTTCCCTTTCACTTAGAATTATATCTTAAATATTTCCTTATGTTTGTAAGTAGTTTTTATATATTTGTTTTAATGACTATAGTCACATCACAATTAATTAGAACATTTCTCTTGTTACTTCCACATTTGCCAACTGTAGGTAAATCTATACTTGCTACTTTTTGCCATTTCTGTTCAAGTATTTCCTTGGGAATTGCCAAGGAGGGAGATGCTAGGACAAAAGATAGGAATACCTTCTTAGTACTTGGTTATATGTTGTCATTTTGCTTTTGTAGGGAATCACACAAATTTATTATGCCACTAATACGTTGAGATCATACCAATTTTCTCACGGTCTCACCAACATTGGATATTCTCATTTTTAATTTTTATTATTAAATAGGCATAAAATGGTACAATTTGCCTTAATTTGTCTTCGATCACCAATGAGGATGGATTGTTTTTCTCATGCTTTAACTTATTATGTAAATCTATTTTTGTGTAAATTGCTAAAGGAAGGTATGTTTTAAGAGGGACAAGGGAGGAGATGGGGGTAAAGTTTGGACCATTAAACCCTAGGTGAGAGACCAACCACCAGGGAGCTCATTTCCAGGATTTGAGTTCCTGGGGCTAGGAAGAATAGCCAACTTTGGCCTGGGAGGGGCCCTCATAGACTTCAGTGCTCAGCTATACTGACCACATTTCTTCTTCCCTATGCTTTATTTGAGGACTTGGGTGAGATACCAGAGCTATTTGAAGTTTCATCAGCTAAAATAGAGTTATCTTTTTTATGCAGGCAATGTGGGTGAACCATCTATCTTCCCATAACAACCCTATCAGTTGCGTAGCCTTTTAAATCTTACAAAGAGCTTGTATACCTATTACCTCATTTGATCCTGACGCAGTCCTGTAAGGGACAGATATTATTTCCATTTCACAGATTAGGAAGCCGTTATTGTTGTCATTATGAATAGTCCAGGAGTGACCAGTAATTCAGAATGGTCCTTGATAGGTGGAGTTGGTCCTTTTCTTTCACACAGAAAGCACTGGAGAATGATTTTCCTGCCTCCACTCCTCCCCTCCCACCGTCATATTTATGAAAGGCTTTCCAGCTCTTTTTCTTCTTGGCAGGATGGCTGTGGCCTTTTGTTGATGGAGGAAACATTGAAGGCCTTTGTGTAGAAACAATGGCTGTTTGTTTTAGGAGATAGTATTGTTATCTCAAAGGTGCACCTGTGACTGCCCTGTTTAGGAGCTGTTCTGAGGCAGGACAAGCCTGGGTCTGGTCACCACGCAGTTGGGGAGGAGGACGGAGACCCTTAGCCTTTGGTGACTTGTATCTACACACCAACTAATGTCAACTGAATATTCCTTGTTTGTCACTGGTTGTAAGGAAACGCCTACCTCTATTCACTCTGCCTTTTTTGAGTGGATTTCAAGGTTTTTTTGTTTGTTTGTTTGTTTTTTGGATTTCAAGGTTCTGTCCATAGATTGGTGGAATCTTATATTGATAGGGGAGGTTGAAGTAAGTTTGGAGACTAAGAAAAAGATGTCTTTGTTTTTTTTTTTTATTGGAGACATAAGTGACATACAACATTGTATTTGTTTTAGGTGTAAATCATAATGATTTGATATATGTATATATTGGGAAATGATCACAGTTTGGTTAACATTCCTCACTATACATAGTTATTGTTTTTTCTTATGATGAGCATTTTTAGGATTTAGTCTCTTAGCAACCTTCAAATACACAATACAGTATTGTTAAGTTAACTGTAGTCACCATGCTGTACATTATATATTACATCACCATGCTGGATTTGTTTATCTTATATTTGGAATTTTGTACCTTTTGACCACCTTCACAAATTTCACACCCCTCCCCGCCCACACCCTATGTCTGGCAACCACCAATTTGTTTTCTGTATCTATAAGTCTGATGGGTTGGTTTTGGTTTTGTTTTAGATTCCACATATACATGACATAGAGTATTTGTCTTTCTCTGGCTGACTTCTTTCACTTAGTATAATGTCCTTAATGGCCATCCATGTTGTTGCAAATAGCAGCATTTCCTTTTTGATGGATGAATAATATTACCTCATATATATGTACCACATTTTCTTTATCCATTCATTTGTCAATGGACACTTAGGTTGTTTCCATGTCTTGGCTGGCTATTATAAATAATGCTGCAATGAACATAGGGGTGCAAATACCTTTTTTGAGATAGTGATATCATTTTCTTCAGATAAATACCCAGGAGTGCAATTGCTGGTTCATACAGTAATTCAAAAAATTTTAATTTTTTGAGGAACCTCCACAGAAGATGTCTTTCTTGACTAAGCATTCCTAGAATTGACAAGGAAAGGAACAGAAATATGTTGGAGGTTCAAAAAATGTCTGTGGGTGAGCTCCTATACTCTATGTGACTGTAATGATGGCAGAAGATAATTGGTCACATAGAGCCATGACATTAGTGAAGGTACAATGGTGATGGAGAAAGCATGGGACCTAGAATAAGATGACATGGTTCAAATGATGGTACAACCAGTCCTTTGGTAAGCTAGGTCAAGATACTTAAATCTCTGGAAGCCCTGATTTCCTTATATATCAAGTAATGATAATGACTGCCTTTTGAGATTGGTAGAAACTAAGTAAGTACAAACAGTACAATGCCTGGCATATAGAGGGCTTTCAATAAATATCAGTGATGTGGAATACCACGTCAAGGTATAAATTAGGAAAATACTGAAATGTAAAGTTAAATCCACTGGAAGCCTCAGATCTGAGAAAGCATCAGGTTAATGCTTATCAAGGATCAGAAAGACTGGGCCCTCTAGAAGCAGTTGCCAGGGATCAAGACTGGCCATGGGATCATGATTTCATGCTTTCCCTAGCATGCTCTATTACCCATGGCCCATCCAGACACAGAGAATTACAAAGTCCTTCTAGTACTAGGGTGAAGTCATCTGAGTCACCTCAACCTAAATAATAGGGATTTAGGTCCCACCACAGGCTTTGGCCTATATCTGCTGTAGCAGGATTCCCTGGTGCCCCAGAATTCCGAGGACCTGGATCACTGTTACAAGACTGGTGAGCCTGGACCTATCCTGTTGTCCAATGCTAGGCGACAACTTGTCATGTAGTTTTCCCACATATGGGGCTGTCATTGGTCTCTAGGAGTACTGTACATTTAAACACCAGCTCTTGGAATTAGGGAAGGAATTTTTACCAATAACTATGCTTTGATCAAGTACAGGAGAGCAGGCAGCTGTAGTTGATAAAGTCTAGATATTCTAGATTCTTGTAAATGAAACCAGTCTGGGGTTCGGCGATATAAGTAGCCAGAGAAAGAACATGGAGTTCACATTCATAAAGCATGAGTCTGAGTATTGACTCTTTCTTGCCAGCTGAATGGCTGTGTGCAGCTCATATAAATTTGAACTTCATGATTCATAGTGTTAAAAATAAAACCACAGATCCCAAATGGTGTCACTTATGTTAAGGCCCCATGTCAGTAAATCAAGACTTAATACCTATCAAGACTTAATACCTGGGCGCCTGGGTGGCTCAGTGGTTTAAGCCGCTGCCTTTGGCTCGGGTTGTGATCTCAGGGTGCTGGGATCGAGTCCCGCATCGGGCTCTCTGCTCAGCGGGGAGCCTGCTTCCCTCTGTCTCTCTCTGTCTGCCTCTCCATCTACTTGTGATTTCTCTCTGTCAAATAAATAAATAAATAAAATAAAAAAAAAAAAAAAAAAAAAAAAAAAAAAAAAAAAGACTTAATACCTTACCTAACTGCAGTTTCAACCACCCCACCCCCCAGAAGGTAACCTTTAACCAGTCAGCATTGGAATTTCTTGGTCAGCTCTAGGAAATGTGCTGAGAGATCCCTTCCATTCCCCATAGAAGGGCTACCTTGCCAAAAACAAGGGCTTCTTTGCTAATAATTTCCTTTTTTTCTACTCCCTCTGTACCTTTAGAAAACTTTCCTTTTCTGCAGCCCTTTGGATCTCCCCTCTACTTGCTAGATGGGAGACTGATGCATGGTTTAACTAATAAAGCTAATTGTATCATTAAAATTTATTTGATTGAATTGTGAAATTTAACATTAGGTAAACTGCTCATGGGCAAGGTCAGACCATATCTAATAAGCTACTGGGAGACATTGCATGGGAAAACACTTTGAAAACTATGGAACATGGGACACAGATAAGGGATTATAATAATATTGATAATTGTCTCTTTACACTATTAGGTGGTAGCAACAATAAATCTAGGATTTTGGGGTGCCTGGGTGGCTCAACGTGTTAAAGCCTCTGCCTTCAGCTCAGGTCCTGGGATTGAGCCCCACATCAGGCTCTGCTCAGCGGGGAACCTGCTTCCCCCTCTCTCTCTGCCTGCCTCTCTGCCTACTTGTGATCCCTCTCTCTGTGTCAGATAAATAAATAAAATCTTAAAAAAAAATAAATCTAGGATTTTAAGTTGAGGCAGATCATTAGGCCTGTGTGTAGGTTCTAGTCACAGATATAAGTTAAAGGGCAATGTTCTCAAAGATGCGCTCCAAGGAACTCTGGGGCTTCCTGAGGCCCTTTCCCTTACTAAATTACAAATTTGTGAGAGATCATATTTTCTGCATATACTTCAACAAAAACAGCCTATAGCAGCAGATTGAATTCTGAAGCGGATATGGGAATCCAGCAATCTTCTCTAAAGCCAGATATTTAAACAGACTTGCAAAAATGTTAAACGATCCCATTTTTCTCACTGAATTTATTTGTTTTGATTTAGAAAATAGTTGTTTTTCATAAAAATATATTGTTTATGTATATGTATATGGGGTTTGTTATTATTTTAACATGAACATCATTTTAACATAACTTTAACATAATAATAATTATTATAAATGTCTCATTTTTTTCTCAGTTTTAATTTCTATAAGGTAATTACTGTTAGTTATAACCCAAATAAAAACTTTTTGGAGTTCCTAATAATTTTTTAAGAGTTACAAAGGGGTTCTGAGAATGAGATGTTTGACAACCCCTGGTTTGGAGAATGAGTTTGAGTTTGAGGTAGTCAAATCAGATTCTTTCTTTTTTTTTTTTTTTTTTAAGATTTTATTTATTTATTTAACAGAGATCACAAGCAGGCAGAGAGGCAGGTAGAGAGAGAGAGAGGGAAGCAGGCTCCCCACCGAGGAGAGAGCCCGACATGGGACTTGATCTCAGGACCCTGAGATCATGACCTGAGCCAAAGACAGTGGCTTAACCCACTGAGCCACCCAGGCGCCCCAAGTCAGATTATTTCTTAGCATGGAGTGCTCAACAAATGAAATGTTGAGAGCTCATTAGCAAAGAGTTCAAACTAAGGACACGATCCTGGCTATTCACACATTCAATTCCTTCAGACTTTCACGAAGTCTCTATTACATAGCAGACTCTTCTAAAGGTTAAAGACTTTGAAATACAGGAGATACACCTTCTGCCTTCAAGGAGCAAAGGAAACCAATGTCTGTAAACCAGTAGTGACCTGCATTGCTACTGATGCTATGGCAGGTTGGGTGTGGCGGGGGGCGGTACTCCAGGATGATGGCAAGATGTTAGAGGACAAAATGTTCAGAGAGACCTGGGAACTCTTGTGGGTCTCAGAAACAGGCAACCATTCAAGTCTGAAGAGACCCAAAGTCATTGCCATTTGCTTGTGTTTTTTGTTTTGTTTTGTTTTAACATTACTGGCGCTTAGCCTGGAGAAGGCAGGGGTGGGAGCTAGAGCCAACTAAGGCCTCAGGCTATGAATATGCAAGAGCTTTGCCAGAGTCAGAGTTTGGGAGGGCAAGTATGAAAGGAAAATATAAAGCAGGGTTTCTCCTCATTTCATTACAAAAGAATTCTACCCCCTCTACCCCCAAACCATGGGAATATCTTTATTAAAAGTTTAACTACTATAGTTCTTGTTTTAAAAACAAGAGTCAAATAATATGGAAAATGTTAAAGGCCACTATTATTAAACACTATTAAGAGTCTGGTATATATAGGGGCGCCTGGGTGGCTCAGTCAGTTAAGCATCTGCCTTTGACTCACATCATGATCCCAGGGTACTGGCATCGAGCCCTGCAACCAGCCCTGCAACCAGCCCAGCAACCAGCCCAGCAACCAGCCCTGCATCGGGCTCCCTGCTCACTGGGGAGTCTGCTTATCCCTCTGCCCCTCCCACTCTCTGTCAAATAAAAAAATAAAATCCTAAAAGAGAGTGGTATACATAATTTTGGCCATTTTCTGAGCACATATAAATAAATATATTTGAATTTTAGGGAAATGCACCGGTTTTATAATCCTCTAGGGAATGCTCTGAGGATTTAACCCTTCTCTCATTTCTAAGTTGCAATTGTCTTCTGCCTACTTTCCATCTTAAGAAACAGGAGGCATTTGGAATCCAATTTTAAAGGACCTAATAGCCTGGGTGGCTCAGTGGGTTAAAGCCTCTGCCTTCAGCTCAGGTCATGATCTCAGAGTCCTGGGATCGAGCCCCGCATCGGGCTCTCTGCTCAAGCAGGGAGCTTGCTTCCGTCTCTCTCTCTTTGCCTGCTTTTCTGCCTACTTGTGATCTCTGTCTGTCAAATAAATAAATAAAAATCTTAAAAAAAATAAAATAAAGGACTTAATAGCATTAATTAGAATATGTGGGTGAAAGAAGGAATTGCCCAAGGAGAGCAGTAGCAATAAGAGGATTTGATTTCTTAATAGGGAACTTCCTACTAAGCAAAGGAAAAAGCGTTTTGTATACTCAGTAAATAATTTTAACCAAGAGCTCTGTGGTTAGATTTGACTTTTCTTAACATAGGAATTTTGTGCTGTTCATTTGTTAACTTCAACTCTTTCCCCCTAATTTTCTTAGAAAAATTCCTTTTCCAAAGTATCCACCTGCCATGGACGTAATCCTATAAAAAGCTTCTGTTTGGATATTGATTTAGCGGTAGTAACGGTGCGTAAATAAAATAGAAGTTTATTTCTTTCTCCCATAGCAAGCTAAACTGTGTAAGAAGCTCTGGACTGGGGGCACATGGGTGGATCAGTCCATGAAGCTTCCGACTCTTGATTTCGGCTCAGGTCATGATCTCAGGGTTGTGAGATGGAGCCCCGGTCAGGCTCCAGGCTGAGTGTACTGAAGCTCTGGACTGATGGGGGGATCCACAATCATGTAGGGCCCAGACTGCTTCTACCTCTTTGGGTTGTCATTCTCAACGTACGGCTTCTACCTCATGCTTCAGCTCCTGCTCTTATGTCCCTATTACAGCTATCAGGAAGTAAGAAAGTAGAAAGCACATTCCTTCCTTTTAATGGTATGAACCTGGAGTTTGAGTGGAAGCATACCACTCCACTCACATTCCATTGACAAGAACTTGTTCAAATAGTCACCGTTAACTAACTACAGGGGAGGCTGGGTAATGGGGCATTTAGTTCGGCAGTCATGTGCCTCTACATAAAATTGTGTGATCATGTAAGAAAGGGAAGGAAACTATTGGAGATGACTAGTAGTCTATGACAAACAGGGGGAGAAGAACTCTTGTTCATAGTTTGATGTGGGAGGGGCAAAAAGTAATGGAACCCAGAGAAACCAAGGTGCTTATAACCTCTCTGATAAAAAATCATCAGGGAGGCTGATGAGACCTGATTCTTTTCCATAGGGAGTGGGAACTAAAGTGTTTTCCTAAGTTATTATGAAACTATTATCAGATGCTGATGGGGAGGCATAAGAAGTGACTATTTCAAGGCATTGCATTTTACTTCACAAGAAAGAAGAATCAGCCTGTAAGAGTAAGAGTTCTATTCCCACTGGGAATGGAACAGTAGGAGTTCTATCCACACAATGAGTGTCAGGGCTGGGTTTGGAGGCAGAGGGAAGAGACCTCCAGATTTCTAGAGAAGCATCCTCCATACTTTTCCTCACAGCTATCCACTTAGGAAGGACTGAGTTTGAATTTCAAAAACTTGAAGGCACAGAGTTTCAAACAGATGAGTAGTATAGACATATAAAGGAATTATAATTATATAGTTGCTGGCAGAAGCACTCCAACTCTTCAGAGTTCTTTGTCAATTAGCTGACACTCTCCTGCCCAAGGAGAGTGTTGTTAGAAAATGACAGCTAAGTTCTATCACACGGTAATTAGGAACAAGAAAGGAACTCAGTAGCATATGATGGCCTATATGGTAAGCATCTGGGAAAGTAGGCACACAAAGCAACTGCTGACTTCTTGCTGTTGCCCTGAGCTGGGAAGGTCTTCCAACAGTTCAAAAGAGAGGACAATAATATTCAGGCTCTACTATAAACATTGGAATGGATAAAATCAGGTTATTATCCAAGCTCATGATAATGATGATTAATAATAATTATTATAGTCATACTTCTTTAATAATAATATATTTATGCCCCACCTGTGTCTAAAAGGAACCTAAGCCAGCTTACATCAAAAAGCACAGACACAATAAAATATAGTCCATTAGAACTATAATAAAAAAGACATAGCAAAAAAAAAAAGTGGTGAAAGGGGAGAAAGAGAACTGGTACCAGAAAACCCAAGATAAACAAAAGTATAGCAAATAAGAATAACGCCTGAGGTTCCTGGCAACCAAAGCAAGAAGACATAAATAGGTTGCTCTGTTCTCACTGGTACTAAGAAAAAGCACACCACTTAATAAGGAGACATTAGCTCTAGGAAGATTTGGCTTTGTTGGATTTTATATGAGTCAAGGAATATAATAATAGATAAAAGCAATATCCAAGACTGATGCTACTTCTTTTTTGACTGTGTTTTATATCTGCCTCCTTTAAAATCCATATTAAATCCTTGTTCTTAAAGCATTCTTAGGAGTAGGGATATATTTGTATACTGTACATACATATGTACATATACAATTTTGCATTCTGTGTTTACTACCATTTCAATGGCTGTGTAATACTCCATTAAGTGGCTCACTGATATCATAGTTTCTTTCAATATTGTCTCTTTGTAAGACATTTAGGTTGTTTACAATCTTTCGATACTATGAACAACCCAGGTCATGTTTTTGGGCATATGAGTTTTTCCTTCTTTGGGACTTAGCTATGTCAGAGTATGACTCTTTTTTATTTTTTTTTTAAGATTTTATTTATTTATTTGAGAGAGAGACAGTGAGAGAGAACATGAGCGAGGAGAAGGTCAGAGAGAGAAGCAGACTCCCCGTGGAACTGGGAGCCCTATGCGGGACTCGATCCCGGGACTCCGGGATCATGACCTGAGCCGAAGGCAGTTGTCCAACCAACTGAGCCACCCAGGTGTCCCCAAAGTATGACTCTTGATACAGATTTATACACAATTATATGTTTATACCAGAATGAAGGAATTTGGAGCTTCCTTTAAGATGGTTATATTTTGAGTTTACCAAATGCTTTTTGTAATTCACGTCCTAACTCAGATATTAGACTCTTCAAATAGAGTTTTCTTATAAGAAAGCCTTATAAACTTGTGTAAAATACTAAAAATTGGGGGACACCTGGGTGACTCAGTGGATTAAGCCTCTGCCTTCGGCTCAGGTCGTGATCCCAGGGTCTTGGGATCGAGCCCCTCGTTGGGCTCTCTGCTCAGCAGGGAGCCTGGTTCCCTTCCCCTCTCTCTGCCTGCCTCTTTGCCTACTTGTGATCTCTGTCTGTCAAATAAATAAATAAAATCTTAAAAAAAAATACTAAACATTTGGCTTGATTTTTGGAAGGAGAGTCAGAGTCCCTGATTAGAAAGATTTGAGTGATAGAGGGTATGGTAATGTATTGCATAGTGGCTAAATTCTTGGTCTTTGGAGTAAGGCAGACCTGAGTTTGAATCCAACTTCTGTTTACCTGCTATATGATCTTTGGACAAGTTATTTAATAGCATAAAATGCAGATGGTAGTTCCTACTTTATGAAGTTTTTATGGGCTTATTGGATAATGTGTGCAAAAACCAGTGTACAATAAGTGTCAGTGATGTCAATTATTGTTATTATTCAGCAACTGTGAATTCGATCTGAGGCTTAGGTTATAAAGCATGATGTAGTGTATGCAAGAGAACTTGATTTCTGCCCAAGAGAATAAAAATCAGTTACTCTGTGCTGCGTGGTGAGACCAACACCTTGTCTCTGATTCTTCTTCTTCTTCTTTTTTAAAGATTTTATTTATTTATTTGGCAGAGATCACAGGTAGGCAGAGAGGCAGGCAGGGATGGGGTGGCGTGGGAACAGGCTCCCTGCTGAGCAGAGAGCCCAATGCAGGGCTTGATCCCAAGACCCCAAGATCACGACCTGAGCCAAAGGCAGAAGCTGAACCCACTGAGCCACCCAGGCATCCCTTGACTCTTCTTGACAATGTTCTCATACAGTCATTGTCCAGTGTCTGAAAACTTCCTGCAATGAGGCCCTTACTATATTTAAAAGTTAGTAATGTACTGATACACAGACATTCCATATACTGAGTCAAATTCTGATTCCTTCCTGTTTCCCCTCATTCCCTGGTCTAGTGTTGCCTTTTGAAGTGGAGCAATTCCACTCCTTCACTGGACCTTCAAGGAAGGAACCAGGGAGGCCCCTTGCAGGAGCCCCTCCATGTGATCCTCAGCAGGTAGTCCGCGTTGACATTCTCAGGGATGAAATGGATGTTTGTGAAGTGGTCCATTTCATAATTTGAAAGCGCAAAGTGGTCAGGAAATTCTTCCTTTGGTGGAGTTTACTCCATAATTTGATAATGTTCCTCCTATAACTTCTACTCCTTGGATATAGCTCAGTCCTACGAACAGAACAGAATTAGTTTGCTGTGGGAGCAGTTAGATTTGCATTGGAATCCTGGCTCTTGGGCGAGTTTCTTCAGCTATTTGCAACTGGAAAATAGGGATGATAATAATAGACACACACACACACACACACACACACACACACACACACACACGGTGCTGTTGTAGAGTTAAATGAAATAGGCACGTCAGGATGTCAGGATGTCAGGCACTTTGCATAGGGCATAAAATAAATGTTCTGAGGTAATAAATGGCTACTCTGGTCTATTATTTCTCCTGATATGGAGAACGATGATGGATACACTGAGTGGATGGATGGAATGGATACATTGAGTCCCAATCAGATTCAGAAACCTCTGAACCAGATGTTCTAATTAGATAAGCTGGTTTTCCATGGTAAGGTCAAATGATTTACCTGAAAGGAAATTAAGAGGGTGGAGTGGGGGAAAGGAGACAGCAGGTAAGATCATTGAGTTGGTTTCAATCTTTTTTCTCCTACAATATGCTGGAGGGATGTGGTCAGCTCCCATGACTGCCAGTGGCTCCATAGAACAATAGACTCAGTGGTTTTCCCTTGGGGTGAGGACGAGGTCCTCTAAGAGGTCTAGGTAGTTTGTAAAACCTTTCCTATCCCTCCCTATCTCAGAAGGAAGGTTCTGACAGCCTCTTGGGAAAGAAGTTATTTCTTCTTCCTCACTCCCACTCATGAGAATCATGGAGACAGGCACTGGGAAACACCCTGCCTTCTTGACAACTCTATCAAAGACAAGTGGGATTATGTAGCAACAGGTCAAGGCAGTGGTTCTATTATGGTCCCAGAACCAGTAACAGCAACATTACATGGGAATGTATTGGAAATGAAAATTATTGAGTTCCATCCTATAGCAGACTGTGTTTTAATAAGCCTTCCAAGTAATTCTGATACATGCTGCAGTCACCATAACATATTTTGATGGGGAGAGACATAAGAGACATAAGATTTCACATAATCTAGCAATCCTGGACTTTTTCTGCCCTGCTTCTGGGTTCAGATTGCAGTAACCTCCAAGCCTGATACTCATCTGATGTTCTGGATGGTTAGCATATAGGAAGATTGAGCTGTGCTATCAACATTTCTACCATCATGTTGTGTAAGAGTTACTGACCAACTGTACTTGCTCCCTAGGGCAGCTAAGGACTAGCTTTGTTTCTCTTACCCAAGACTATTAATTTATTACTCTCTTTGGACTGAGGAACATTCCAGCCTCCTTCCAACAACTATTAAATAGGAATTATTCTTGACTATTTTAGTGACTTTGCTGCCAGGTGTCAAATATGGAGTCATAATACTTTATTTTCTTTGAAAACTATTAATTTGTTTCATTCTACTCCTTTTGTGGTTCCCCCACCACACTTTTGGTTTAGCCCAACAAACACTTATTGAGGAAAATATTAAATACCGGGCACTTTGCTAAATGAATGAAACGTAGTCCTTGTCTCCTGAGGAGCATATGATGGGGTGACTTGAACTAATTGTTAAGCACTCACTGTGTTCAATGCATTCTAAAGACATCATCTTTCATCTTTATAATATTACAAGAAAGATATTGTGTTCTCCCATTTAGTAATGAGGAATCTGAGGCTCAGAGCCCAAGACTATACTGTAAGTGACAGAGCTAGGATTTGAACATAGGTCAATCTGGCTCCTAGGCTCATGCTCACTCGACAACAATGAATTCATTCTGAGTGTATACATGAGCAGGACAGGTCAGAATACTATTACATCTTCTCTTTTGTATAATTAAATTTTAAATGTTAAGATGTACTAAAAAAAAAAAAGTTCATTCTGGGGACATCTGGGGGGCTCAGTGGGTTAAGCCTCTGCCTTCGACTCAGGTCATGATCTCAGGATCCTGGGATCAAGCCCTGCATCGGGCTCTCTGCTCAGCAGGGAGCCTGCTTCCCTACCTCTCTCTGCCTGCCTCTCTGCCTACTTGTGATCTCTCTCTCTGTCAAACAAATAAAATAAAAAATCTTAAAAAAAAAAAGTTCATTCTGGGACATCTTTCTCAATAGGTGGTGTTTTTTTTTTTTTAATATTTTATTTATTTATTTGACAGATAGAGATTACAAGTAGGCAGAGAGGCAGGCAGAGTGGCGGGGGGAAGCAAGTTCCCCGCGGAGCAGAGAGCCCATGTGATGCAGGGGCTTGGGGCTTGATCCCAGGACCCTGGGATCATGACCTGAGCCGAAGGCAGAGGTTTTAACCCACTGAGCCACCAGACGCCCCTCAATACGTGTTTTTTTTTTTTTTTAAGATTTTATTTATTTATTTGACAGGCAGAGATTACAAGTAGGCTGAGAGGCAGGCAGAGAGAGAGAAGGAGGAAGCAGGCTCCCTGCCGAGCAGAGAGCCCGATGCGGGGCTCGATCCCAGGACCCTGGGATCATGACCTGAGCCGAAGGCAGAGGCTTTAACCCACTGAGCCACCCAGGCGCCCCTCAATACGTGTTTTTGAGGATAGACACCAATGACCCAGCAAGGTGTTTCACATGTTAGACTTTGAGTAATGTTTGCTTAATGAATATAAAATGTGTCTTTAGAATAATCAGGTTGGTAGACTGTAATATGTTCTACCAAGTGTCTATCTGGGGTATGAGATATAGTAATTTGAATTTCAGAGAGGTGGGGGTGTGGCTAAGCATCCCTCATCTCCTAAGACAAGTAAAAAATTTGCTGAAATAAGAATTAACAGGGAAGAGAAGGTATCTGGGTAGAGAAGGTATTGAATAGGTAGTACACAAGGCATAAACCATAATTTACAAAGTTTTATTTTTTTTTTAGAAGATTTTATTTATTTATTTGACAGAGAAAGATCACAAGTAGGCAGAGAGGCAGGCGGGGGGGGGGGAAGCAGGCCCCCCACTGAGCAGAGAGCCTAATTCGGGACTCGATCCCAGGACTTTGAGATCATGACCTGAGCCGAAGGCAGCAGCTTAACCCACTGAGCCACCCAGGTGCCCCAATTTACAAAGTTTTAAAATGGTTTCTTGGTCTTTTCTGTTTACATGTACTTCAATTAAAAAGTTACAAAGAATACTGAATTTCTGAGTGTCAGTGGGCATTTGACCAGGTGAAATCATTTCTCTCAAAAGACATAGTCTTTACTACTTGGGTAATAATCAGAGATGTTATGCTTCCATAATGGTTGACAACCAGTTCAGAGCAAGTTCATTCTGAGTATAATTTACAACTGGAGAAATGGAAGAGAAAAAGTTACAGCAAGGAGTACCACCTAGTGGCCATCAAGAAGCTGCAACAATTTAATCAGGCTTTGGCATTAGGAAAAATTCAGCACACCGACCATCCTTCTAACTCTGTTGTGCGCTCTCAGCAGACAGAAGTTTGACTTCCAAACCATTTTCTAGATCTGGAAAAGTTGAGTGAGAGTCCTCCAGATACTATGCACAGGTAATCACAGATTTTAGTCAGAGAGAATTGAAGTTGTTTCTTGGACTTAATAGAGTGGAATGGGGAAATGTGAAATCATAATGCTTCCTTCGCTGATTTCCCCCTGGAAAAGTGTGATATTGCTTGTGCCCAATCCATGACCACTCATCAGTCCCTCTTTCCTACAAGACTATAGATGAGCTCCAGGAGAGGTAGGAACAAATGCGACTCAAAATTTGAAAAGGAAAAATTTTTTTAAACGATTTTATTTATTAGAGAGCATATACGTATGAGAGAGAGAGAAAGAGTGTGTGTCTGTGTGTGTGTGTGTGTGTGTGTGGCAGAGAGAGAGAGAGAGAGAGCAGGGGCAGGGGGAGAGGAAGAAACAGACTTCCCACTGAGCAGGGAGCCCAACATGGAACTCTATCCCGGGACCCTGGGATCATGACCTGAGGTGAAGGCAGATGCTTAACCAACTGAGCTACCCAGGCACCCCTGAAAAGGAAAATTCCTAAAGAGAATTGCTCACAAGAGACTGACAAATCCTACTTTAATTTTTTTATGTAATTCTAGACTTACAGAAAAGTTGCAGGAATAATACAAATAATTCTTATATATATTTCCCAAGTACATACATTTTACCATGCTTACATTTCTTTTATTGCTCTCTTTCTCTCTCTTCACACACACACACACACACACACACACACACACACACACACACATGCATGCACACACACACAATCTGAGAATAAATTACAGATGTGATGCCCTGTTGTTTCTAAATACTTTAATGTGTAACTCTAAAAATAAGGACATTCTCTTACTAAAGTCAGGAAATTATCATTGATTCGGTATTATCATCTAATGAACAGACCTTATAATTTCATCAATTATTCTACTCATAGACTTTATAGTAAAAGAAAAAAAATTATTGCCCAGGATTTAATCCTAACTAAATGCACATATTACACTTGGTTTTTATGTTTCTTCAGTATTTTAAAATCTAGAACAATTCTTTAGTATTTCTTTATCTTGCAGGACTTGGCTAAGAAATTAAGCAACAATATCATATACTAACAAATTTTAAGCTATAGAAACAACAAAAGTCTATGAGTTCATGCTGATACATATAAATGACTAACTAAATGAGGAAGAAGGGAAAGTTCTTCCTTTTTTTTTTTTGAAAGTTTTTTTTAAAGATTCTAACTAACAAATGCAGAAGGAATGATGTAATGGAATGAGAAAAATCACAACTTGACAACCATGGTAGCAATAATCAGGCAAAAGTCATTAATGGATATTAAAACTAGTAGGTAAAAGATTGATGAGTAATAGGATATTTACACAATTTCAAAGTATTTCCCCACAAAATACATACGAATTACAAAGAGAAAAATAATTTTACATTGGAGAAAGCTGGAAGACACTGCCTTAACAAGGGATGAAATTTAACATCACTAGTAATGATACAGTTAGATGATGTGTACCTTCTGATAGGAAGCTCTGAGAAGGACAAACATCACTTTTTGGGTATTCTTTGCCAAATGTATAACCTGATTTTAAACACAAGAAAACATCAAACAAATCTAAATTGGGGAATAGTCTATAAAAGAAATGGCTTATATTCTTCAAATACAGAATTTTAACTGAGAAAACTAATAGCTTCCCTTGATAGCCCAACTTTAGACTGGATGTATGGGTTAGGGTGGATAAGGAAGATTCAGTTCTTCAGGGCAAAAGTCAGGTCGTTCTTTGATCTGGGGATGCTCTGAGTCCTTCCATCAGGAGACAACTGTGCCCATCAGGATGC
Source organism: Mustela nigripes (assembly GCF_022355385.1). Lineage (NCBI taxonomy): Eukaryota > Metazoa > Chordata > Mammalia > Carnivora > Mustelidae > Mustela > Mustela nigripes. The sequence continues at coordinate 164,164,536 of NC_081560.1, read as the reverse complement.
CCTGGAGCCAGAGGAGTTATGCCTTTCACCCTATTCCCATTGCTATGGAGTCACTGACTCCAAGATCCAGGAGACCACATCTCCATTGTAAGGTGTTTGGCCAGGACCTTGGAGTACTTTAGAATTCAGAGGTACTTTCCCAAGGGCATAGATATAGGACAAATGAAAGGAAGCACTACCTGGTGCAGAAGATGGAAATATCTTGGTTCTGGGCAATAAGAACTAGGAATTTAAACTGCTTAAGAAGAGAAAAATTAATTTTCAGAATGACAATATGAAGAGACAATTTCTGAGTGGAGTTCAGTCTTTCTGAGGTAAGTTGAGAGTAGAGGAGGAGACCTTGTAGTCTACCATATTCCCTGGGTTCCCCAATGCCCTATTAGCCTTCCCAACCAAATTTAGGGGTGGGTAGGTCCAATGGGGTCCCAACTAGGTAGGCATCTCTGGCCCCAAGGCAAATGGGCTTTCCTGTCTCCTCTGGAGAATGGATATGGGAAGCAGTGAGCAGGACACAGTCTCTTGGGTTGGTTTCTAGTGACCTATGGAATGACAAGCTCCAGTGCCTATTATTATACCAAAGTGATGTCCGAGCTCTTCTTACATACCCCGTCAGACACCGGAGTCTCCTTCCAAGCCATCAGCAGCATGGCGGACTTCTGGGACGTGAGTATGAGATCACCTCTACCTCTCTCCTCTCCTTTTCAATGGCCTGAAGCATAAAGTCACAGGCCAGGCCTCAGGAATGTCAGACAGTAGACCAGGCCATATCCAGAGACCAGATCATTCTGGGACAAGGCTAAGTCAAAGGGTCAAGCAAGAATCAATGGGTCAGACTAGAGCTTAGGTGAAGGTAGATGAGAGACTGGGATGATGGTCAGGAAGTCAAGCCAGTAGTTAAATTAGTATTGAGAGTCAGAGGTAAGGCTGAACTTCAAAATGCATTTTGAATAAAGGATAGCACCACATCAGGTCAAGAACTGGTCAAGGTTCACAGGTCAGCTGAGGAGTCCAACAGAAGCAGATTAGAGACAAGCTGGAAAGTCAAGGAGTGAAAGCAAATGTCATTCCAAGAATAAAGTTCAGGATGAGGCAGGGTCAAGTTCAACCCAGCTTGTGGTCTAGTTTGCCCAGGGCCCACTACTGGACAGTTTGTATTGGACCAAATGGTACAACAACCAGAGCCTGGGCCATGGCTCCCACTCCTTCATCTACTATGAGAACCTGCTGCTGGGGGTTCCAAGGCTACGGCAGCTGAGGGTCCGCAATGACTCCTGTGTGGTCCATGAGGACTTCCGTGAGGACATTTTGAGCTGCTACGACGTCTACTCTCCAGACAAGGAAGAGCGTCTCCCCTTTGGGCCTCTCAATGGCACAGCGTGAGTGAGTCCCTCTACCAATGTTGCTGGGCTTGCTTCTCTGAGCCACCATCCCGAGGTTTAGGAACCATTTCCACTTAGTCTTAAAGAGCCTTAGGGGAGTGGAGGGTGGGGAGCATCTCTCTAGAGTCCCATCTGTGACTGTTTGGAGATCTTTGTTTTGGTTACTCAGGAACAGAGAAGGTACATTAGCAAACAGACCCATAGCTGCTAGACTCCTTTCCACACACAGATAGCAGTCCCATTTGCCATACTCTGGAGGCAGTCCTGCCAGAGAAAGCATCCTTTCTTGCCCAGATGTTCTTAGAGGTACAGAGCATGGATGAGACACTGATGTTGCCACTTAAGTCATTACTGCAAAATCTGACCCTTGGACCAGATATGGGGAAGCAGTGAGCAGGACTGGGGAAGCAGCAAGAGGTTGAAGATGGATAAAGAATTATGAAAGAAGGGGGAAAAGGATGGGTAAGATATGGAAGAAGGGTAAGGATGGAAGCGCTCCGGGAGGAAATTTGTGGACAGAACAAGAATCATGGGGCAAAGCAGCCAGGTGCACAACCACGAGAGCAGAAAGGGTCTTTTTTGGGTTATATGAGCCAGGTGTTTCCCTAGTGTGGACTACTCAGTCTGGGATCAAAAGTAGGGCATGGGTTTGTCATCTATAGTTTTGGGGGACATGATGAGAAATCAGGAGATTTATATTTGAGTTTCAGTTCAGCCACCAACTAGCTGGATTATCTCAGACATTTCTGAGTAGTAGGTTCCTCATCTTCAAATGTGGATATTATTTACCCTCCTTTCTCACATAGTTGTTAGTATCAAGCAAGATAATATATGTGAAATGTATATATAATATATATGAAACTGTGAAGTCCAGGTGATCATAAAGTGTTGCCTTGCCTTGGGAGATCAGCTTTTGGACTGGCTCAGACCTCTCTGCTCAGATGGCATCTTCTATGACAGGTGGACATACCATTCACAGGATGAGCTGGGGGGCTCTTCTCACTGGGGCCGATTGACAAGCTACAGTGGAGGTGGCTACTATCTGGACCTTCCAGGATCGCGGCAGGCCTGTGCAGAGGCACTCCAGGACCTTCAGGAGGGCCTATGGCTAGACAGGGGCACTCGGGTGGTCTTCATCGACTTCTCAGTCTACAATGCTAATATAAATCTTTTCTGTGTTTTGAGGTGGGTCCCCTTTCCCTATTTTCTCTCCATCCATGGTTCCTGGTTCCTTTCTATGCTTGAGCCCCCTCCTTAAACTTGTACTCTATAGTGGAGGTGTGGAGGAGAGGGGATGGGAAGAACTATCCCAGTCCAGGCTTCACCGGGGATCTTCCTCTCTTCCAACAGACTGGTGGTAGAATTTCCAGCTACAGGAGGTGCCATCCCATCCTGGCAAATTCGCACAGTTAAGCTGATCCGCTATGTCAGCACCTGGGACTTCTTTATCATTGGCTGTGAAGTCATCTTCTGCATCTTCATCTTCTACTATGTAGTTGAGGAGATCCTAGAGCTCCATATCCACCGGCTTCGTTACCTCAGCAGCATCTGGAACATTCTGGACCTGGTGGTTATCTTGGTGAGGGATAGATATCTTATACTTGGGACATATTAGAAGGAGGAAGGGGCTCTATGCTGTTGGGGTCTCCAAGTTCTTCCTTTTGGAGTGTCAAGTTTTCTTTATGACTTCTGGTCAAGTCACTGTGTTAAAGCTCCCAAAGCCAGAGGCTGATGATGTTCCCCTGGCTCAGCTCCTGGGAAAACCCTGTCTCCCAAATGCCCTCTCCCTCTGACCTGTGATCAAGCTGACCTGTGAAACTTTTCTTTATGTACTTGTTATTTTGTTCCTCTTCTGCCTTTTGCCTTTATGACCTGTCCCTCTGGAACCCCTATGTTCTCTCTTCTCTTCTATTGAAATATTCTGCCTCTTCTCTTCCTCTTCCTCCTATGAACAGGTCATATTAATTTCTTGACCAATGCTAAGAAGTGGCTGGAGAAATAAAATTACTTGGCTCCAATTCTCTGTGATCCTTTATAACCTACATATTTACTACTGGCTCCATAGCCTTCTCCTTGGAATTAGGACATTCCCCTATCACCCTATTCAGTTCCATTTGAACCTGAAATAGTCAACAACTTGGAAGGGAAGGATTTTTTTTTTTCCCACTTGACTTACTTACCCCAGATCCCCTAGGACCTTATCATTGAACTTCCCTTGAAATCCCGACTTCTCTGACACCTCTGACCTCTGTGATGACAGCTATCCATTGTGGCTGTGGGCTTCCACATATTCCGAACCCTTGAGGTGAATCGGCTGATGGGGAAGCTCCTGCAGCAGCCAAACATGTACGCTGACTTTGAGTTCCTCGCCTTCTGGCAGACACAATACAACAACATGAATGCTGTGAACCTCTTCTTTGCCTGGATCAAGGTACGTTGGGATCCCTCACCCCCAGCAACACCTCAGGGCACTCATTTTCCCTCCCTCGGTACTTGTCTCATTTTCCTGGTCTGGTTTGGCAACTCTGGTGACCTCCATAGGTCCCTGGAGTGGACTATTCAAAGCTTTTCTCTCTTTTTCCTTAACTGCTTGGTTCAACATGGCCCTTCCAGATATTCAAGTACATCAGCTTCAACAAAACCATGACGCAGCTCTCCTCCACGCTGGCCCGCTGTGCCAAGGACATCCTGGGCTTTGCTGTCATGTTCTTCATTGTTTTCTTCGCCTATGCCCAACTCGGCTACCTGCTTTTTGGAACCCAAGTGGAAAACTTTAGTACTTTCATCAAGTGCATGTGTGTGTCTTGGCCCCTTCACTCCTCCCTGGCCCCTCACCCTCTGGCTCTGTGAGTGTGTGTATCCTTGGGGAAGCTGGTGTATGTGTGCAGGCATGTCTGTGGTTAAAGCATCTGTGTGAGGATCTCCAGAAGCTCTGGTGTGTGTGCTCAAGTATGTCTGTACCCCATTCTGTCTTTATCAGCTTGGAAGTGCAATGAGAGGTCTGTCTGAGTTCACCAAAGAGCAACAATTAGGAAAGTGGCTTGGGGGTATGAATAGGGGTCAGGGTTATGATTAGGCTCTGGGTGAAGCCCAGAACCTTGTCTCTCAGTTTCACTCAGTTCCGGATCATCCTTGGGGACTTTGACTACAATGCTATTGACAATGCCAACCGTATCCTGGGACCTGCCTACTTTGTCACCTATGTCTTCTTTGTCTTCTTCGTGCTCCTGGTGAGGGTCCCTCTGAGAGGTGGGGAATTGGGAGCCTGAGGGGTGGAGACATAAAGGACCTGAGGGTGAGGTTTTGCCCCCGACCAGGTTCTCTACCCAGGTTTAAGATGGGCATCTCAAATCATGGGTGGAGAATGAGGTGGGGGAGCTCTGGGTCTCCTAAAAGCTGGCTAATGTACTCAATTTTGCTAGCACAGCCAGGCAATTTGCAGAGTATCAGGGAACATGCAGGCTCCCTCAGTAAAGTGAAACCTCTATTCTTCAAGGATAGAAAGGGAGAGAAACGTGCCCCATGAATAGAAGTGGTTGAACTTAGAAGCTTCTATATCTATTCTCTCCTTCCTCTAGGACTAACTGGCTATTTCTATCACCGTTGCTTTATACTATCTCTTTCTCTCTGTCAACTAGGAAAGATCTGGGTTTAATATTTATTAACAAAGCCAGTAGGTTTCTTTATTTGATCATGGTTAGGGATAGATGGGTTAGATTTGGGTTAGATGGTAAAGATTGCAAAACTGTACTCTTAGTGAATAGTTGGCCCTTATATGGAGGTGAACTCTTGCATATGGTGGGGTACTGTTGTAGTCAGGTTGTTGCAAAGCAACTGAGTGAGGAGAGCAGGTGGATGAGGGAGCTTGATCCATCCCTAACAGGATTGTGCTGAACAGGGATCTTGGGGCCCTGAGATGTGGGGGTTAGTGGGCTGCAGAGCTCCAATTGAAAGCAGATCCAGGTTCCCTCTTTATCTCCAGAATATGTTCCTGGCCATCATAAATGACACATATTCAGAGGTCAAGGAAGAGTTGGCTGGACAGAAGGATGAGCTGCAACTTTCTGACCTCCTGAAACAGGTAACCACTCAGTATCCTTGAGCCACACATCTGAGTCAAAGTCAAGGTCCAAGGCTCTGTGTCCTGGTCTGTTTCTGACTGGCATAGGACCCTGTGCCCACCCTTGTGTGGTTTTGACTTATCCCTGGAAGCTTGGCATCCTGTGGGTAGGGAAGGGGGCAGGAGATGATGAGAAGGCTATGGGAACTGGTACCTGTCTCCTTTTCCCTTACAGGGCTACAACAAGACCCTACTGAGGCTGCGTTTGAGGAAAGAGCGGGTTTCAGATGTACAGAAGGTCCTGCAGGGTGGGGAGCAGGAGATCCAGTTTGAGGATTTCACCAACACCCTGAGGGAGTGAGCAACCAGAGATCCAACCTTCTCTGATATTGTTCTATAAGTCCTTGGCCCTCAAACATATACCCTTTGCCTAAAAACCTTGGATATTGGCCAATGGGCCTACAACCTTGGCTTATGGCATTTAATTTTGGCCTATAGATATCTGATTCTGACCTTCAGAATTGTGCCCTTGGTTTAAAGTTCTCTGACCATATTCTAGAACATTCTGGACCCCACTAAACATTGCTTAGGACTAACATAATAATATAATTTCTTCATCATTACATTACATTTCTCACTCCCACAAAACTCGTTGGTTCTGTGCTCCCCAACAAATACTGGCCTATTCTCCTAGCCTTTCTGTTTCCCAGGTAAACATAGGAACAAACACTGAACAAATATATTGTAAGCACCAGTTGTGAGCCAGGCAGTGAGTAGGGCACACTATAAATTAGACAAAATCTTTGTTCTCCAGGAGCTCATACACCTGTAAGCAAATAAACTGAATCACAGAACAAGTTCAACAAAAAAAATGATTAGAAGAGAGTGAGCCCAAACAAAGAGAGTTTTCAATTCTATTTTTGAGCTTAAGGGAAGGCTTCCTGGAAGAGGTGATGTATGAATACCTACAGGAGGATGAATAGCCTACAAGTAGACAAGCAGGGGAAGTCCATTCCAAGAGATGAAAACATATACAAAGGCATGGAGGTGTTAAGTTGAACAACATGTATAGGAATAATAAGCAGCTAAGCAATGCTATGTATCAAGTAAAAGTGGGGGATAGAAGGAGAGGAGACCAGTGGAATAAACAAGGGCTACATTGGGAAAGACCTTGAATACCACCATTCTGTCCAAAGAATAGGGTGCTCAGTAGGGATTTTAAGAAGAGAAGGGGTGTATTTAGACCTGTACTTTAGAATGACTATTTACTATAGTTGCATTATAGAGGATGGATTTCAGGGGAAGAGGGTAAAGGGGAAACCTTTTACCCAGGCACGCAGAGCATGAAATCACTGAGCTCACAGCCGCCTTCACCACGTTTGATCAAGATGGGAATCACATCCTTGGCAAGAAAGAGCAAGAACAAATGCAACAGGACCTGGAGGACAAGAGGGTGGCAGTTGGGGGCATGGGTTATTTAGGGGCAGAGATTTTTCAATAATTCCTATAGAACATTAGGAGGGCCTGAACCTTGTCAGCAAGACTAAGAGAAGGAAGACATTGATTAAAACAATTTTGGGGGAGTAAAATTGCCAGACCTTGGAGATCCTGGCTTTCCCACATGGTCCCATTCTTCCCCAGAAAGCAAGAGTCAGTGAGTCTGGAAAAAAAGTGGGGAGTCAGTAATTGAGAGATCACAGCCACAGCAGGTCAGAAGTCATTTCATCATACTGTTTTCCTCAGACTCGGTCACGCAGAGCATGAAATCACTGAGCTCACAGCCGCCTTCACCAGGTTTGATCAAGATGGGAATCACATCCTGGACAAGAAAGAGCAAGAACAAATGCAACAGGACCTGGAGGACAAGAGGGTGAGCCCAGTTGGTCGGTGGAGAGGCAGTGAAAGAAAACCACTCACTCTCCCCTCCCTGCCAACACACCCAGAAAACAAATCCGAACTGAAAACCCTTCAATAAAGAACTCTCTAGAACAGTGGTTCTCAAACTGTTGCACATTACAATACCCTGGTGGGATGGGGGTGGGGATTCAAATAATCCTCATACTCAGGTCACATACCCTAGACAGAATCTCTGGGGGGAGACCAAACATCAGTACTTAAAATACTCCCCTGCTGATTCCGATGCATAGCCAAGGTTGAAAACCACTGCTCTAAAATACAGTCTTGGGAAATGATCAGTCACCCGAGAATCCCTGATAATTCTTTCTGAAGAGTTGCCTTCTCCTTGGGACTTTCAAACTCGGGCCCTTAGCTGCCCCTGCTGTGCCTGCTTCATCCCTATCCAGTGTAGACCCAAAAATCAAGGGCAGGAGGAAAAGTGGCAGAAATTCTTGTACTATTCTTCTTTTCCCAAACGGAGTTGGCTTCTAGTGAGGGTCTCCTTAATCAAGACTTCCAAAAGCTCAAGTTTTGTTTCTTGGCAGGTGATTCCCTCCCAGAGGTTGGGCCAGCTTTGTGTCTAGCACCACCATACTGATCTTTTTATCTCTAGAGTTTGAAAGGGAAAGGGAATAGCATGAACTAAAGCCCAAGGGCTTGGTCTTGGGAGCCCATGAAAGCAGGTGATGAAATAGGAGCTGATTACTTCCCAGGTCATCTCCTCTCTGACTTCCTGAATAGGTGGCCCTCAACGCTGAGATTGAGAACCTGGGCCGGTCCATTGCTAGTAGCCCACCAGGCGAGTCAGGTCCAGAGGCTACCAGAGCAGGTGGCTGGGTTTCAGGAGAAGAATTCTACAGGTATGTGTAACCAATGGTCCAGGGCTGAGTGTGTTTGTAATATCCTACCCTGAGCTTTTTTTCTCAGCTTTCTAATTTTCTGTGCTAACCCAGGGAGAACTTCTTCCCCTCTTTAATTCTCCTTACAAGGTTGGGCCTTACCTTCTTTGCACCCATCCAGACACAGATCATAATGGCTCCCCTGCCCCTATAGGCACTTAGTCCTACAGATGCCTATTTCTGCTCCCTCGGTCTCTCTCAAATCCTGCAGACTCACAAGGAGAGTTCTTCAGTTGGAGACTGTACTGGAAGGAGTCATGTGCCAGGTGGATGCTGTGGGCTCAAAATTAAAGATGCTGGAGAGGAGGGGGCAGCTAGCTTCCTCCCCAGGCACGGTGAGTGGCCCTTCACCTGGTTCTTCTTGGTGCCCCACATTTGAACTCTACCATTTTTTCTACTCAGCAGGTAGAGGCAAAACATTTTTTTTCCATTTTATTTTATTTTATTTCTTTTCAGTGTTCCATCATTTTTTGAAAGAGCCTGTTTTCAGGCTCCTGGGGCAACATGTTCCCTCAGGGGAGGGAAGGGGTGGAAGGAAGGCCTGAAGTTGGTTGTTCTGGCCTGAGAGCTGCCTTGGCCTTCAGGAGATGGTCTGAGGTTGAAGAATCAGATCCAGATTTTCTAGATAAAAGGAAGTGGGACACAAACTCCTCCTTCAAATGACCTGTCCCTTTTTCTTCCAACAGGGGGATCAAGACATTTGGGAACAACAACAGCCGACCCCAGCTGTGACTCCAGACCCCTGGGGAGTCCAGGGTGGGCAGGAGAGTGGTGTGGGAGGGGGCCTAAAGCATCAGACAGCAGGCTCCTCTCTCATTGCCTCTCCAGAGACATCATCAGGACATGTCCTCCACTTCTAGGGCAGCAGTTCCCTCCACTGCTACTGCTGAGTCCCACCCCGTGTTTGGCCTTTTGAACCAACATTTCTACATGTAGCTCATATCATGTTTAATAGCTTGTGATTCAGTGTTTCTGTGTACAGCCATGTAGCTCAGTGCAGCTCTTTGAAGTAACATTTCCCACTGGGCCCCTCACTCCCTGTGCTTCCAGCTCTACTGTGATGAAAAAAAAAAAAAAGTTAATAACAAACAGAATGAAGGAAGGGAGGGTAATGTTCCCTAGGCACTTGGCATCTGGATAGCCATGATCTGGGAAAAATGTAGAGGGCAGCATTATCTAGATGTCTTCCTGTTTGTCAGTGAAATTTATCCTTTGTGCATCTAGAGATCTGCTGCTAGCACCCATGGGATTCTTGTCTTCCCCATAGAATTTCCAGGTGAAAGAGAAAGGGAAACCCTGGGGGAGAGGAAACTTTCTCATTGTGGAGATTACAGTGTTGCAGAGAACTTGGAGTGATCCCTCCATCCAGGACAAAGACCATGAAGGCTCAGTTGAGGAGGCTGCTCACGACATTCCACTGACCTCTGGGAATGGACAGGGCTGTAAACAGGGACACAGATGGAGCCTGAGGAGAATCAGAGAAATGGCTTCAGGATTCAAAGGTCTTTGGAATAAAATGCGGTGGGTTCTGATCCTGTTCTTGCAAAGGACATATGGGTTTCTCTAGTGACTATCAATATGACTATCAATAAAAATCCTTCGAAAAATCAGGACTTTGCATTTGCTTCTGGGATTGTTGGGGAAAGAAGAGAGGATGGAGCTGTGAACCATTCTTATATCTGGGCTGGAGCACTTATCCCTGCCAGGAGTGGTCGATTGGCAGCAGTGACAATGTGAAGGGGCTGAAACAAGAACTTCTGGCTCATAGGAATGATTTGAAATGATGGGCATCATGACTGTACCATTTAGAGAGTGGAGACAGTGACCTAGGGAGATCTGGTCCTCATGATGAAAAGAGTAAGGTAGTCCTTATGCTGGCATGATGGGTAGCTGGGGTGTGTGTGTGTGTGTGTGTGTGGTGTAGGATGTGGGAGGTAAGAGGGGGAGATGGAAAATAACTAGGAATAGGACTAAGAACTCCTACACCAAGATTTGGGCTGTATAGGTCTGTGTTCCAGTCCCACTATGTATCCTTTTCCCCTTCCCCTGTGATCTTTACCTCTTTCTCATTTTGCACCTTGCTCCCCAGTTGCTCTTTCTCACCCATTCCCTTTTCCCACCCTTTTCACCATCCCATCATCTATACTCTATACACCCAGGAGACTCGTGAATAAATGCAATCAAGATAACCCGAGTGTATCCTCAGCTGTAAAAAGTTATAAAGCTTTCTTCCAGAAAGACTGTATCAGCTGAAGAGAAGTAGGTGCCAACCTGCACCTTAAGAAAAGAGGGGCGGGGCGCCTGGGTGGCTCAGTGGGTTAAGCCCCTGCCTTCAGCTCAGGTCATGATCTCAGAGTCCTGGGATCAGCCCACATCATGGGCTTTCCGATCAGCAGGGAGCCTACTTCCCCCTCTCTCTCTGCCTGTCTCTCTGCCTACTTGTGATCTCTCTCTTTCTGTGTCCAATAAATAAATAAAATCTTAAAAAAAAAAAAAAAAGAAAGAAAGAAAGAAAGAAAAAGAAAAGATAAAGGGGCAAATCAGTTATTTCAACAAGACATTGGAATGGCCAGTATTTCAGCTCAGGGGTCAATGAGTGAAGGTTTCCCAAAGACTGGATGAGACTACCTTCAAAAACATGGATTCTCCTAGAAGTCTTTGGCAACGAATACCAGCCTGGGTGGGGAGTGTCTAGGAAGAGGATAACCTGTCCTTGTGACTTTGGTCAGCAGGCCACCAGAGCTCAACCAACCCCATATGGGTCGTCGGTTTTACTAGATTAGTGACGGGGATGAGCGCATTCTCAGTTCCAGACATCGCGACTATGGCAATGGATCGACTTAGGATAGCTCATTTTAGCTTCAATTTCAGCTTTAAGCTTACTCTTTATCACTCCCCGTAAGCCGCAGGACTCAGCGAAGAGATGGAGTATCCCAGGGCTGCGAACCCAGGGCGGGGAGGGTGGGGACGGCGGGGTGGGTGGGGCACGCCCGGTGCGCAGGCGCGGGTGTCCCACAACCGGAAGCAGCGCGGGGCCAGGCATGGCGGCGGCGGCGGCGGCGGCAGCAGAGGGTGTCCCCGCGGCCCCAAGAGAGGAGCCGGTTCGAGGTACGTAGAGTAGCTGGGGATGAATTGTCTAGCAGGGGGCCGGGAACTCACCTGACCGCGGCGAGCAGGTCGGAGGGGCGCACCTGACGGGACGACTGAGGTGGGGTTTGGCCACGGGATCGGATCTGAGCCAACGGCCGGTGCCAGGGAGCAGAATTGGCGTGTCAGGTGGGGCCAGGGCAACGTGGGGGACTTGAAATTATGGTACAGGGAGAGCGGAGCCGGCTTGATCGAACGAGGACAGGTGAAGAGATGTGGGGCTGTGGGGAGAGGGTGCCATGGCTGGATTAGGACCCGGTGTAGGGCGAGACACTTACTCGTTCTCCTTTGATTCAGACGATGCCGCCGTGGAGACAGCTGAGGAAGCAAAGGAGCCGGCTGAGGCTGACATCACCGAGCTCTGCCGGGACATGTTCTCCAAAATGGCAACTTACCTGACTGGGGAACTGACGGGTGAGGCTGGATGTGGGCTGATTCGGTTACCGCCCTGCATCACTCGCTGGAGCTGTAGTTTGGCTCTGGGAGCTGTGAGGTGCTTAAGCAGCATCCGTCTTTGGCTCCCTCCCCAGCTCCCCATGCCCTGAAATATGCCTCTTGGAAGTTTGGGAAGGTTATGAGTGGGAAAGAAAAAGGTCCGTTCCTTCCCTGGAGAAATTCACTAGCTAATTTCAGAAATGCATAAAAATGCCTAATATAACTCTTCAAGCCTCGGTAGTGTACACTAAGTATGAGAAGACAAAAAAGAATTGATCAAGACGTGCTTCCTTGGAGGAGGTGTATTTTTAGCAGGATTGTGAAAGGAATGACTGACCAAAAAGGGGGGAAATGATGAGTGAGTGAGGCGGTATAAGGGAATAGTTTGTTCCCTTAAAGCAGATTTATTTACTGGGACAAAGAGAAATGAAATTGGGGACTGGAGAGTGACCTGTAGATTTAGGACCCTACTAGGTTGCTCTGAGGATTTGGTCACCCACACTTCGGGGCATGATTAATTTTGAGTTCATTGTGTATTTGCAGGTGAACATATAACCTATGTATGGAGAAAGGTCCAAAAAGTGAAGTTTGCTCCTGTGGCCTCTCATAAGCATTGTTTCACTTCCCCAGGAAATTGCTGTGAGCTAAATTTGGGAACCAGAATTAATGAGAAAAGGCTTGGTGCAGAATGGGAGGGCTTGTGAGGCTCTGCCTATCGGTTTTTTAGTTATTTCTGAGCAAGAGAAATCAAGTAACAAATAATAGATTTTTGACTTCTCTTTAAAAATTCCAAAGATTTGGCAATACTAGTTCCCCATTCTTGTAATGCTGTGATTGACAGCTGAGCAGCTGTCTCCTCTAAATGGACTAGTGCCACGCAGTGTTTTCCCCACCACTCTTTTTCCTCCCTTTTACTGGGACCTGATCAGTTGCCATTTATCACTGTTCTTAGATTGTTGGTTTGTTAGTAGTGGTAGAGAAACAATTTTCTGTACCAATATTTCTATCCAGGTTGGTAAAGTAAATGATAGGTAAGACGACTGTGTGTTCTAAGAAATGGGAAAGAGCTTATTTCTTTGTGGAAGTGAATAATCTTATGCGTTTAACATGCCAACACTTGGCTTGTTTCATTCATTTACATGATCTTGCAGGCTTCTAGGTATTAGAGTGTGACCCTTGGGTTTTTTTTAGAGAGACTAATTTGCTAGCAGTGAAGGTGTATGGTTGTGGAGGAGAGAGCTCAGACACATGAGCAAGTTTTGGGATGAAAAGTAATGATGATGGTCAGTGACAGGGTGATGGTAAAAAGGAATGGGAAGGAAATTATGGGTGCAAGAATGCCACAGAAGTGGAATTTAGAAGTGCCTGTGGAGATATGGGAGCAGGCTAAGGTGTTCTAGGTTTTAAACTGACGGTGCCATCATCTAAAATAGAGAAGTGGGAAAGCAGAACAGTGTTTAGTGTAAAAATGTTTTTGGTTTTGGCTTGGCTGATTTTAGATATTAGCAGGACACTCAGGTTACTTGCAGACGTGATCCCTGATCTCAGAGAGTGATCAGAGTAGGGGAAACAGATCTGGGAGTCACCTGCACAGGGTGTGAGTCAAGGCTCTGCAGGATGAGATAGGCAAGGATATGCTTAGGGGTAGCTAACTGTACTTATGGCCTCAACTATAATCTCAGTGAATGCTTGTATAGGGCAATTAGTTTGTTTCTAACAACAGTTCTTAAAACATCTAGGTTTACAAATGGTTTACTTACAATAAAATTAATTTTAAACGGAATGCAATTTCCCTGTGATTGTCATTCTTATTTGTACAGATGCTTTTTTGAGTCTGAAAGGAAGCTAGCATCACCCTGGGAATGCCCATAGGAATGCCACCCATGTAAACATCAGTTGGGTCACAGCTGGGAAAAAGTTGGGAAGTGACAGTTAAGGATGAATGAGAACGGACCTAGCACAGAAACCTACAAAGAGTGAATTGAAAGAGATGAGAAAATCAGGATAATAGGATGATGTGGCAACAAAGGGAAATGAGCATTTTGTGAAAATAGGGAGATCACAGGGTCAGGTACTATGGAGAGGTTCAGGAGGATAATAACTGAGAAAACGCTATGGATTTGGTGCTTTGTAGAACACCAATGACCCCGGAGCATGTAGTTTCCTTGGATGATAGGGTCAGACGCCAGGCTGCAAGGGTTTTCATGTGTGAATGCTGAGGAAGAAGAAGCAGTGAGTATGAGTTGGTCTTTCAGAAGGGTTAGCAGTGAAGCTCCTTTGCTTTAGAACAAATGATGTAGGTGTAGCAGAAGAGAGAGAGTGCTTTTGAGCTGGAGAGAAACCTGAATGTATTTCTAGAGAGAGAAGAAGCTGCCAGGATAGAGAATTTGAAAATGCCAGGGAAAGGAGATGATTGAAAAGAGGCCCTGAAGAAGAGGAAGCAAGAGCATGGGAGACGTGTTGGCAAAAATAGGGGGCACTCCTGCCTCTTGGGAAGATAAAAAGGTACGGAGAAGTTTTGAAGTGAGGCACAAAGGTTGACACAACTCATGTAAGAGGAATTTTCCACTTTTCAGGAAAATTTGCTTTGGGTAGCCATTTGCTTTGAGTAGAGATGGGGAAGGGAACTGAGGACATGAAAAGGAGTACATAAAATGCAATATAGAATCACACAGTAATAAATGAGTTATTAAGAAATGGTGAGGTCCTAATTGATTTTATATGTATTTATGATGCAGTCCTTCAGATTATGTGTTATCATACCATAGAAATACCAAGACTGTGTCACCTCTCACTTCTTAGAACATGAATTTATGGGGCGCCTGGGTGGCTCAGCGGGTTAAAGCCTCTGCTTTCAGCTCGGGTCGTGATCCCAGGGTCCTGGGATCGAGCCTCACATCGGGCTCTCTGCTCGGCGGGGAGCCTGCTTCCACCTCTCTCTCTCTGCCCATCTCTCTACTTACTTATGATCTGTCCGTCAAAAAAAAAAAACAAAACATGAATTTATTATTTACTTGTTTAACCAAGATTCTGAAGTCTCTGGCTCTTACTTGGTTTAAATAGTTTGCTGATTATTACCTGAGTTTCTGCTTAGGCATTCAGAGTACACAGGCTGAGTATGAATGTCATAAATCAGTAGTGGCCTACTATTTTGACATTCTCTGGGTCCTGCCTGGAACTACCATTTGGCCCATGATTCCACATTCCAGTGATCTATGACACAGATCTTAAAAGCATCACATCTTCTGTTTCTTTTAAAGCCACCAGCGAAGATTATAAGCTCCTGGAAAATATGAATAAACTAACCAGCCTGAAGTATCTTGAAATGAAAGATATTGCTATAAACATTAGTAGAAACTTAAAGGATTTAAACCAGAAATGTAAGTAATAGTTTTTATAATTAAACATGTTTGTATTTAGTATTCTTTTGTGCTTGGAATTGTGGAGAAGTGGAGGGAATATGGCACCTGTCCTTAGGGAGCTCATTCTCGAAAAGTGAATTACAAAGTTATGGTGAATTTCTTCCATTTTGAGTTTTAGCATATTTTGTCATGGTTATTTCTGCTTCTGAATCTTGATATGATCACTTTAGTCCTGTCAGATTCTAGTAAATTTATTTAACAATGAAATCCATAAAGGACTACTGTATAAGCAGAAAACCAGAACATCTATAAATGGAAAATGCTAATTTAGACTGGCAGAATATGTTTTTCCATTGACTTATAGTTGTGTTCCCTATCTCTAGAGTACTCTTTCTTGGTAGGGGATTACTTAAGAAACTGAATCTGTAAGGGAAGGATTGTTTGAGGAGCAAGAAATTTAAAAGAGAGGAAAATTAGTGGATGAGAGAGACTTGCTTGGTCCAGGTCACAGTTCTGCCTGATCTGCTAGCTACTGTCTGCTAGTGTTTGTCGTGCCAGTGATCAGAATCATGTCACCCTACCTACTGTGTCTTGGGCAGAGCTGGAGGGACACTAGCATTTTTACTTTCCCACTTTTTTCTACACTCTGTTGAAACTGAATGGACACGTGGTCTGTCTTTGTTTTCAAAGATGCTGGACTGCAGCCTTATCTGGATCAGATCAATGTAATTGAAGAGCAAGTGGCGGCTCTTGAGCAGGCAGCCTACAAGTTGGATGCATATTCCAAAAAACTGGGTAACCATTTTTATGTCAGTTTTGACTAATAAGAGTGCCCTGCCCCCCAGCCTGACCTTAGTTAATAGGATAGTTAACATTGATGTGCCTGTGATGATCGATTTTAATTAAGTTTCACGAAAACCTAGTGAGACTAATTTTTTAATGGTAGTAGTAATGAAAATACTATTTTCTGAGTGCTTAATGATATATGTCAGGCACTGTTCTTAGTGCTTTACATGTATTACCCTTTTATCCTCCCAGTGTTCTATGAGATAAGTATGTGATTTTTATCCCCATTCTTTGAAGGAGGAAACTGGTCAAAGGGGTTAAATAACTTGCATAAGGATACAAAGCTAGCATGTGGAGGAGCTATAGTCCCAACCAGGTCTGTTTGATTATAAAGCTCAAGCTCTTAAATTGGGGTTCAGCAGGCTGAAGCATCCTTAGTAATGTAGATGCGTATGTCTTAAAAAATGGGAAAGTCAATCAAGAGTTTTCTTGAAGGATTACTTTTCCTTTATTGATGAAACTGGTACTTGTATTGTTGATGGCTTACTAACTGGCTCTGGGTTTTACATCTGCGTTTAAAAATAATGGAGTTGTCTTTATCCTAGATATAATTTACAGATCATTTTATTTTCATCATTGACAATTGTTGGCTACTTCGGGAGAGAGGTCTGTAGCAGACTAAGATTTGACATGAAATGGTGATTAACAGTTTCATTGTCCACAATTAAATTTACTAAATGGTGACTGAAACTTACTGTATAGAAGGCATTGTACCAGATGATTTCAAGGTTTGTTTTGATTTATTTTTTTCAAGGTTCTATTTTATTTTATTCTTTTAAATATTTTATTTATTTATTTGACAGAGAGGTAGAGAGCACAAGTAGGCAGAGAGGCAGGCAGAGAGAGGGAGAAGCAGGCTCTCCACTGAGCAGGGAGCCCAATGCAGGGCTCAGTTCCAGGACTCTGGGATCATGACCTGAGCTGAAGGCAGCTGCTTAACCAACTGAGCCACCCAGGCGCCCCTTTTTCAAGATTTTAAAGAAAAAGATAATCTGTCACATTAAGAGGCTTATTTGATAGTCTTTTAAATCTTTGTGTCTTTCAAAATTGCTTTCCTATAGTGAGGTGTAGGAATAAGAAAATAAAAGGGGAAACATACATTTGTATGTCCAGAGTGTTCCAGTCTGGCT
Source organism: Mustela nigripes (assembly GCF_022355385.1). Classification (NCBI taxonomy): domain Eukaryota; kingdom Metazoa; phylum Chordata; class Mammalia; order Carnivora; family Mustelidae; genus Mustela; species Mustela nigripes. The sequence goes on along the minus strand of NC_081560.1, from coordinate 164,147,382 downwards.
GTCAGAGAGTGCCTGGGACAGTGCCTGGAGAAGCAATTTCCTGTGCTTAGTAAGGCTTCCCATGACTCCAGTGCCAGTAGCTCTGCTTAATACTGACGGAGTTGTCTGAGCACGTGCTGTTGACAGGGTTAGAACTTAGTGAACTTGTTCTTAATTCTGTGTGTGTGTGTGTGTGTGTGTGTGTGTGTGTGAAACTTTTTATCTTAGGTTGTGCACATCGAAATATCTGTCTTTAGCTAATATGAATGTTAACATTTATGGTGTGCCTCCAATTTGGACCCAGTTTGGACAGATTATGAGATTGAAGGCAATAGATTTTTTTTTTTTTAATGTAATAGATATTGTTGAACTTGCCTGGAAATGCTGACTAAAAAGATCTTTGTAAGAGCTGGTTTTAAAAGATTTAACTTCTTCATCCTCTCTCTCTGGCAGAAGCCAAGTACAAGAAGCTGGAGAAGCGATGAAAAACTTACTCCTGTGGATCAAAGTCTTTTTTAATATGGAAGAATGTTTTATAAGACCTGAATCCTGAGGCTGATGAATTGTCAAAACTCCTCGAAAGGAAACTGTGCTGGTCATCCCAGAAATGTACCAACATTGGAGTGAACTGGAGGACTATGGCTACCCCTGAACTTCTTTTGAGGCAGTATCCCTCAGAAACTCACACTTATAACTTCTTACCTTTTACTTGAATGTTTCATCATCCACTCAGGACAGAGAGTCTCTCAAAGTTCAGGATAAGCCTGGGCTTGCCAGTGGAATCAAATGAGAGGAACCATTCTTCTCTCATAGTGGTTGATTACTACATTATTTTCTTAATGGCTGGTTTTTTGAGTTTCTGTGTCAACAGTGTTTTTTTCTATTAATGATGCTGATGTATTGCTAATAAGATCCTAAATTAAAAAAAGAAAAAAAACTTGTTCTTAACAGATTACCACCTTGTGAATGTCAGTAATTTACTCTCCCATAACATTGCAAATAATAGGAAATCTTAAATAATTACTAGATTGAGCAGAAGCAGTGAAAGGAGTGTTTTGATAGCTTGATATATGTGATGGGCCCTTCCTGTCTCTTCTGTCTGTGACTCATGTCTGGAGATAGATGACATCTTGACACATGTTCCCTTTTGGAAATGTGATAAAGACAAAGACTGTGTATGTGTATATGTTAGGTGGGGAAGTGGGGCTGCCACTCATAAAATAGAGCATTTTCTGAAACATCTTCCTCTTTGTGCCTGCTGGGTCAGAGGGGGCTCCCAGGACTCTGACTGTCTTCCTTTCAGACTAAAGACATCAATGGTTGGAGAATACTGACTGACAGGCCAGTCTAGTTTGGAGGACAGGCATCCTTATTCAGAGTTGGGGGTCACCAGCCAGGAAGGGGTCTGAGGTCCTCAGTTCTGTCTCCCAAAGAGTTCTTAACCCTGTTTCTGTCCTTTCCTACTATCTCTGTTCCAGACTGTTACTTGTCCCCCGCCCCACTGCACTATAGCTGTGTCTACTCACCGTAACGATCCCTCCAATGCACCTTCCAAACTGCTGTCAGAGCAATCTAAAATGTCACGTGGCGGGACGCCTGGGTGGCTCAGTTGGTTGAGCAGCTGCCTTCGGCTCAGGTCATGATCCCAGCGTCCTGGGATCGAGTCCCACATCGGGCTCCTTGCTCAGCAGGGAGCCTGCTTCTCCCTCTGCCTCTGCCTGCCTTTCTGTCTGCCTGTGCTCGCTCTCTCCCCCTCTCTCTCTGATAAATAAATAAAATCTTAAAAATAAATAAATAAATAAATAAATAAATAAAATGTCACGTGGCTATGTCACCCCTCCTGCTTAGAATCCTTTAGCGAAGGGCGCGCCTGGGTGGCTCAGTGGGTTAAAGCCTCTGCCTTTGGCTCAGGTCATGGTCCCAGGGTCCTGGGATCAAGCCCCGCATCGCATCGGGCTCTCTGCTCAGCAGGAAGCCTGCTTCCTCCTCTCTCTGTCTGCCTCTCTGCCTACTTGTGATCTCTGTCTGTCAAATAAATAAATAAAATATTAAAAAAAAAAAAAAAAAGAATCCTTTAGCGATTTCTCATAGCTGCTTTGAAAAGGCCAGATTAATTTTGGTTTTTTTTACTCAGAAACCAAAATTTTATTTATTTATTTTTTAAAGATTTTATTTATTTGAGAGAGAGCAAGGGCAGAGGGAGAAGCAGACTCCTAGCTAAGCAGGGAGCCCGAAGTGGGGCTCAATCCCAGGACCCTGGGATCATGCCCTGAGCTGAATTCAGAAGCTTAACTGACTGAGCCACCCAGGCATCCCAATAAAGCTGTTTATTTTTAAAGTTAAAAGTTCTTATAGTTAATAACTATAATTAGGGGGATGCCTGGGTGGTTCAATCGGTTAAGCTGCTGCCTTCAGCTCAGGTCATGATAGCAGGGTCTTGGGGTTGAGTCCCGCATTGGGCTCCTTGCTTAGTGGGAAGCCTGCTTCTCTCTCCGCCTCTGCCTGCTTGTGCACTCTCTCTTTCTCTCTCTCACAAGTAAAAAAATATTTAAAAAAAAACACAAACTATAATTAGAGAATACTGATTTCTTTATTACCCAGTCTTTTCTTTGAAGTTTCTAACTCATTCCCAAGGGTATTAAAGCATGTTGTTCAGTGTTCAGAATCTAACACATTCTTTACTCAACCTCTACTTCTAGAGTGCATTTATTTATTGATTTATTTAAAAAAAATTTATTTATTTATTTGACAGAGAGAGATCACAAGTAGGCAGACAGGCAGGCAGAGAGAGAGGAAGGGAAGTAGGCTCCCTGCTGAGCAGAGAGCCTGATGCAGGGCTCAATCCCAGAACCCTGGGATCATGACCTGAGCTGAAGGCATAGGCTTCAAACCCCCTGAACCACCCAGGCATCCCTATCTCTTACCTTTTTGATAATTGCCATTCTCACTGCTGTGAGGTGTGAGGTGATAACTGACTGTGGTTTTGATTTGCATTTCCTGATGACTGGTGATGCTGAGCACCTTTTCATGTGTGTATTGGCTATGGTAGTCTTTGGAAAAATGTCTAATTGGGGCCTTTGCCCATTTTATTTATTTATTTTTTTAAAGATTTTATTTATTTATTTGAAAAACAGACATCACAAGTAGGCAGAGAGGCAGACAGAGAGAGAGAGAGAGAGAGAGGGAAGCAGGCTTCCTGCGGAGCAGGGAGCCCTATGCGGGGCTCAATCCCAGGACCCTGAGATCATGACCCGAGCCGAAGGCAGCAGCCCAAACCACTGAGCCACCCAGGCGCCCCCCTTTGCCCATTTAAAAAAATCAGATTATTTGCTTTTTTGCTATTGGGTTGTTTGAGTTCCTTTTATATTTTGGATATTAACCCCCTATCCGATAGAGAGGTTGCAGATACTTTCTACCATTCCATAGGTTGCATTTTCATTTTGTTGGTTGTTCCTTTTGGTGTACAGAAGCTTGTTTGTTTATGTAGTCCCACTTGTTAATGTTTGTTTTTGTTGCTTGTGCTTTTAGTGTCATATCCAAAAAATTATATCCAAGACCAATGTCAAAGTGCTTCCTGTTTCTTCTAGGAGTTACAGTTCCAGATCTTATATTCAGTCTTTAATCCATTTTGAATTAATGCTTGTGAGTGGTGTAAGATAGGGGTCCAGTTTCATTCTTTTACATGTGAATATCCAATTTTCCCAATACCATTTAATACCTAATTTCCTAATACATTGAAGAGACTCTCCTTTCCCCACTGAGTCTTCTTGGCTCCTTTGTCAAATATTAGTTGTCTGTATATGCATGGGTTTATTTCTGGGCTCTTGATTCTGCTCCATTGGTCTATGTATCTGTTCTTACATCAGTTCTATACTGTTTTGAATACTATTGCTTTAAAACATAGTTTAAATCAGGAAGTGTGATACTTCAAGCTTTGTTCTACTTTCTCAAGATTGCTTTGGCTATTCAGGTTCCATACAATTTTCAAGATTGTTTTTTTCTGTGTCTTTTTTTTTTTTTTTGAAGATTTTATTTATTTATTTGACAGACAGATCACAAGTAGGCAGAGGGACAGGCAGAGAGAGAGGGGGAAGCAGGCTCCCCGACTAGCAGAGAGCCCCATGCAGGGCTCGATCCCAGGACCCTGGGATCATGACCTGAGCCGAAGGCAGAGGCTTTAACCCACTAAGCCACCCAGCACCCCCCCCATTACATTTTAATAGAGATTGCATTGACTCTATAGATGGCTTTGGGTAGTATGGATATTTTAACTATTCTTCTTATCCATGAGCACAAAATATCTTACCACTTATTTGTATCTTCTTCAGTTTCTTTCAGCAGTATCTTATGGCTTTCAGTGTATAGACCTTTCACCTTTTTGGTTGAATGTATTCTTAAGTATCTTTTTTGTTTTTGATGCTATTTTACATGGGATTGCTTTCTTTATTTTTCAGATAGTTTGTTAGTGTATACAAACACAGCTGGTTTTTATATGTTGATTTTTTATCCTGCAACTTTACTGAATTCATTTATTAGTTCTGTTTTTTTTTTTTTGTGGGAGTTAGAGTATTTAGGATTTTTTATATATAATAAGATGATGTCATCTGCAAATAGAGACAGTTTTGCCTCTCCTTTTCCAATATGGATGCCTTTTATTTCTTTTTCTGCCTAATTGTTCTGACTAGAATTTCTGGTAGTGGGCACCCTTGTCTTATTCCTAATCTTAGAGGAAAAGCCTTCATCCTTTCACCACTGAGTATGATGTCAGTTGTGGACTTGTCATATATCACCTTTATTATATTGAGGTACATTTCTTCTATGTACACTTTGTTGAGAGGTTTTTTTTTCTCTTTCTATCATGATAGGATGCTGAATTTTGTCAAATGTTTTCTTTACAACTATTGAGATGATCGTATGATTTTTATCTTTAATTCTATAAATGAGATTTATTGCATTTATTGATTTTGGTATGTTGAAACATCCCTACATCCCAGGACAAGTCCCACTTGATCATGGCATGTAATCCTTTTAACGTGCTGTTGAATTCAGTTTGCCAGTAACTTGCTGAGAACTTTATATCTATATTCATCAGGGATATTGGTCTGTGGTTTTCTTTTCTTATAGTATCCTTATCTGGCTGGCTTTGGTTTTGGGTAACGCTGACCTTATATAATGAGTCTGGGAGTGTTCCTTCCTCTTCAGTTTTTGGAAGAGTTTGAGAAAGATTGGCATTACTTCTTTAAATGTTCAGTAGAATTCAGTGAAGTAATCTGATCCTGGGATTTCTTTTTTGGGAGTTTTTTGATTACTGATTCAAATTCCTTACTCTTTACTGGTCTGTTCAGATTTTCTATTTCTTCTTGATTCAGTCTTATTAAGTTTTATGTTTCTAGAAATCTATCCATTTCTTCTTGGTTGTCCAATTTATTGGTATATAATTATTTACAGTGATCTGTTATGATCTCTGTATTTCTGTGGTATCAGTTGAATGCCTCCTTTTTCATTGATAATTTCATTTATTTGAGTCCCCTCTTTTTTGATTAGTTAGCTAAAGGTTTGTCAATTTTATCTTTTTCAAAAACCAACTTTTAGTTTTGTTGATCTTTTCTATTGTTTTCCTGTTCTCTGTTTCACTTTTTTCTGCTGTAATTTTTATTATATCCTGCCTTCTGCTAACTTTGGGCTTAGTTTATTCTTATTTTTCTAGTTCTTTGATGTGTAATGTTGAGTTGTTTATCTGAGACCTTTATTTTTTAATATAGACATTTACAGTTATCAACTTTCCTCTTGGAACTGCTTTTGTTGCATTCCATAAGTTTGGTGTGTTGTGTTTCTATTTTCTTTTGTCCCAAGATGTTTAAAATTTTTCTTTGTGATTTCTTCTTTGGTCTATTAGTTGTGTTCAGGAGTGTGTTGTTTAATTTCTATTTTTTTTTAAATTTTCTAGTTTTCTTCCTCATTTCTTATTGAATTCTAGTTTTGTACCATTATGGTTGAAAAGATACTTGATATAATTTCTATGTACTTGAATTTTTTGAGACTTGTTTTGTGGCCCAACATTCTATTCTGGAGGAATTTTCCATGCACTTGTGAAGAATGTGTATTTTAAAACCAGACTTCTTAGCATGCATCAAAACCCCTATTTCTTTCATTTTTTTCCAGTTTCATTTTCTATAACTCTGACACTTACACTGTATTCAGCTATCTTGAGCTAGCTTAAATTCCCCTGGATGAGCTTTCTTTCCATAAGCTTTATATTTCAGAGTAGATTTAGATTTATAAGAGTTGGAAAGATAATACAGAATTCCACTGATGAATTTTCGTATCTTACTATTGTTTCTCTTCCTGAAGGGATTACCTGCCCATGTTTGGCAAATTTCTACTCCTTTATATTCAGTCTTGATTTCTACTTGTGGGCTGTGCTGGATTGCCCCCAAAGTAGAAAAGAACACAAGCTTTGTGTGCTATCAAAGCAGGGGCATTAATAATTAATGAGATAGGCAATTTAATATTTCCCTCCAAAGTGAGGGAAACCAGAATTTTGTGGTTCTTACTTAAACTTATTTATGTTTTAGTTAATTTCTAATTACGTGGCTGACCTTAGTGAATTTTTCCTCCCCCTCAGTTGTCTGAAGCCCCTTTGTTTCCATTTCCTTATATACTGTTGTCTCCTATAAATTGGACTGAATTCCTCCAAAAAGCCAAGGTCATGAAAAACAAAACCAAAAATGTAGGTGGGCTGTTGTAGATTTAAAAAGACTAGAGAGAGTGGAGCGCCTGGATGGCTCAGTGGGTTAAACCTCTGCTTTCAGCTCATGATCCCAGGGTGCTGGCATCAAGCCCTGCATGGAGCCCTGCATCAGGCTCTCTGCTCAGCGGGGAGCCTGCTTCCTCCTCTCTTTCTGCCTGCTTCTCTGCCTCCTTGTGATCTTTCTCTCCGTCCAATAAATAAATAAAATCTTTTAAAAAATGTTAAAAAGACTAGAGAGAGAACTGAATACAAGCGTGAAACTTAATTGTATCCGGAATTAAAACAAGCTCCAGATATTAAAAAAAGGGGGGGGGCACAAATGGAGAACTTTAAATATCGATGTGTATTAGATGATATTATTGAACTTATTAATTTTTTTAGATGTGTTAATACTATTTTGGAGATGTAGGGACTGTCCTTATTCTTATGAAATGCACTCTGAGGTATTCTTGATACCTGCAACTTACTTTCAAATGATGCAGTGAGAATAACAGTGCTGTGCACCTTTAAGGAGCGGGAGTCTGTCTTTGCCCACTGGACTGATATGGTTAGGTTAGGGCCCAACATTGTGTCGGGAACTTTCTAGAAGCTCCATAACTTAAATTGCTCCGAAGTAAAACATCGTAATTGGAATCATTTTTCCCATTACCCCTTCCTTCCTCTACTGCTCTTCGATTCTTCTTGGAGGCGAAGTCACCTTGAGAGAGGCTTCTGTCCCTCGGCGCTCTCCGTAGATCACCGAACCCTCATTGGCTGGGTGCACTGACGTCTTAGTGTGGTGCTGCCGCGTTTTTCAGAGGAGCTTGGGTTCAGAGTCCCGCTTTTGGGTGGTCGACCTAATCCCGGCTGTTTGAACAAATGGCTCAGAAACCGCTGCGTCTGTGAGTGACCATAGCTCAGAATCGCAAGTGCGCGCGCACGTATGGGTGCGTGCGGGCTCGAGTGTATGCTGGTCGGGGGCTCTCTCGTGCCTGGAAGAGGGGAAAAGGCGGGGGTGGGAGCGTGGTGGCGGCTCGTGAGCTTCCGACCCTGTTTTAGCTCCGCCGGAGCCGGTCTCCTTTCGCTTCCGAGAGGGGACTCTTGGAGACACACGCTGGGAGAGGCGGAAGCGTCCAGCGTCAGGCCTCCTCCATCTTAGGCTATCCTGGACCCTGACACTTTTCTCCTTCGCTTTAACGCACACCCCGCTTATGTGTTGATGAAAATAAGTTACCATGGGCTCCACTGGTGGGTCCTTGTCAGTTGGGAACTGACGAGCTAGATAGTTCTCCTGCGCAGGCGCACTTTTTTGGGAGGAGGAGACTCTGGAGTGAAGCTACACCATCCATCCGTGCATCTATGGACCCATTGAACAAATATTTATTGAACAGTTGCAGTGTACCAGGCATTGTGCTAGACACTGCACAGATGGAGTTCCTGCCTTAATGGAGCTCAGAGTCTTGAGTAGATATTAATCAAAGAATCCAGATTAATGTCAAATTATGGTGGTGAAAAATGTCGGGAAGAAAAGCTTCACGGTTCTGGAAGAGAGTATAAAAGGGGATTTGGCTTATTATGAGGAATCAGGAGAGGGAGGATTGAGCCTTGGTTAATATTTTGGTCTTTATTCTAAAGTCATCGAAATGTTTAAGAACTCCTTGGCAGGATCAGATTTTTGTTTTGAAAAGCGATTCTGGCTGCAGTGTGAGAACAAATTAAAGCCGAAGAAGTGGGCAGCTAGGATTAGGTAGAGTGATGGCAGAAGCAAAGTGCTGGGATTCAGGGCTTATTAAGGAGATGAAATTAACAGGGCTTGGAGATGGTTTGGCTGTGAGAAGGAGTTGGCACCGTGGGATCCAAAATTTCTGCCCCTCATTGGGATAGGAAACACTGGAAAAGGGCCTATTTGGGGAGATGATGAACTTTGAGATGTCCTGTGATGTACAAACTGGATGAGGGTTCTCTGAGAAACAATTATAATTCCATATGACAACTTCTATGATAAAGGGAGCACCTGGAATTGGTGACTGATAGGGACTGGAGGACTTCCTAGAGGAGGTGGTGCTCAAGAGTTAAATAAAAACACCTAGTAGTTTATTACAGAGCTTCTCTGAGATGCTCTATGGGTTTCTGAGGTTTGAGAAGAGAGTGACTTTCTGAGCCAGTTAAGAGGGCTTTAGAGATGTGCTGGGCCTTGAAGGATGGGAAAAAATTAGATTCAGGGTGGGTAGGGTCGGGCTGTTAGGAGAGGTATGGCAGAGGCAGAGAATGATCAGATTGACAGTAGGGGAAGTTTGTGCTACAGAAACTTGGAGAAAGCCCTGGGGAGAGGGACCAAAGACTTATGGAAGCCTGTGGCTCTGCAGGCAGTGGAGTTCTCTTAGTGTTTTTGAGGAAAGAACATTAAATTGTTGGCTTTATATAAGATGGTTAGGAAGAAGAGTAGGCATTAGAGGAAATAAATGTAAGCGCATTCCCTATGTTATATCCAGTACCTGATTCATTAGATCGTTGGCTGATTCTGCTTCTGCCTTATCACAGGACTCTCCGTGGCTCTGTCTCAGAGTGTCCTCCATTCCTCCCTTCTCCCTCATTTCTCTCTCTACTTCTCCAGTCCAAATTGTGTTCAAAATTCTAAATTTTTCATCATTTCTCTCCTTCATATCTTCATTCAATATTGCCCCTTTTGATGATATATTTGCTTGTTTCTCCAGACCATCTTACACTGTTACTGAAATGAACTTTAAAAAAAAAATACAGATTTTATTTATTTGACAGACAGAGATCACAAGCAGGCAGAGAGAGAGAGGAGAAGCAGGCTCCCTACGGAGCAGAGAGCCCGATGCTGGGCTCGATCCCAAAACCCTGGGATCACAACCCGAGCCGAAGACAGAGGTGCCCTGAAGTGAACTTTTTAAAACATATTACTAGCCAGCTTGAAAATGTTCAGTGATACGGACATGCCAGAAAGACGTAGTGGACGAACAGTAAGAATTGTAATATTTCAAGATGAGTTCAAAGACATTAAGAAATGGTATGAGAGGGGCACCTGGGTGGCTCAGTGGGATTGAGCCCCACATCCGGTTCTCTGCTCAGCAGGGAGCCTGCTTCTCCCTCTCTCTCTGCCTGCCTCTCTGCCTGCTTGTGATCTCTGTCAAATAAATAAATAAAATATATATAAATATATAAAGAAATGGTATGGAGATAGAAAAACCATGGAAGTCAGAATTCTAAAAACTCAGAAATGAGTTGATAAAACAAGTTACTTTACAACTTAGGGCCATTCTGTCTGGCAAACCTCAGCTCTGGCCACTTTCTGCCTCTCTGCCCCTTAACAATTTACACATATCTCCTATTGTAGCCTTTTTCATGTACATTTTTATTAGAGTATCTCCCCTTCCCTGATTGTCGATTTTTTGAGGTTTGAACTGAGTGTTTTTCCTCTTTGTACTCCTAGCGTGTTCTTAGCCTACTACTGGGTGTATTGCCTTAGCATATTATAGGTGTCTGGTACGTCATTTTTGGGTGGATGGTTGATAGTGGCAGTGGAAAGGAAAAGGGTGGAATGAATGTGAAAGATGTTTAGGAAAGGGGATTGATGATGGGGCACCTGGGTGGCTCAGTGGGTTAAAGCCTCTGCCTTCGGCTCAGGTCATGATCTCAGGGTCCTGGGATCGAGCCCCGCATCAGGCTCTCTGCTCGGCAAGGAGCCTGCTTCCTCCTCTCTCTCTGCCTGCCTCTCTGCCTACTTGTGATCTGTCTTTGCCAAAGAAATAAATAAAATCTTTAAGAAAAAAAAAGGGGGGGGGGATTGATGAGCCTTGATGATTGGATAGGGGATTTTTGACTCTTGGCGACCAGCTGGACAATACAGCCATTTACAAAGCTTGGGAAGTGAGGAGAAGAAACTGCTTTGATTTGCTGTTTGATTTGGTTCGATAAGCTAACCTGTAGATGTGGCGAGTAGAAGGTTTTAGTGACTTAGGTGGAGCTGCCCCATGGTAGGTAATAGTTCTGAACCTCTCTGGTAGCCTCAGAGAGACTGGGTTACATATTCACCAGATCTGGGAAGGCTAATGTGTATGAAACCCAGCAGGCCCATTCATGTTTCCTGAATTGCCTTAACATGTATCTCTTGTTCGCAGCTTGGCTTGTGGAGATGTTGAAGGAAAGTTTGACGTTTTGTTCAACAGAGTTCGAGCAATTCAGAAGAAAAGTGGAAACTTTGATGTAAGACATTTCCTGTTACTGACTCTAATTTTACTGTTATTGTCAAGTGTACTAAAATAGAGTTTGGACTCCTTTATTCCTTTCTCGATGGAACACACATGCTCCTTTTTTCTGAGACTGAGTTCCTTTTGTGAGCATAGGAACTTAGTAGCTGTGGAATGGTAGGGAAGGGGAGACTTCTTTACCTTTTAATACTTTTTGAATTGGAATCTAATTACTTTCTTACTGTGCACAAAACTGAAAATAGAGGAGCAAAACCTCCGTAGGTGATTCTAAGCCCTGGGTTTGGGAACCGCAAATGTATTCCATGAGTGTATGGTATGGATTAAGTCAGATAACATGTGCAAATGCTTCGCTAACTGAAGAGCCTTATATAAATGTTAATGTAGGATCGTGAACTAGACTCAACCCCTAGCAAACAGTATTCTAGGTTAAAGATGAAGTAAAGACAACGGCAGGAAGTGTGTTTTTTTGCCCTGTATCTCTGAGGGTATCTAATACTTAATGTCTTGTGTTTCAAGAGAGAGTCTTGGAAGTAGATTTCTCCATTTTTCCCTGACCCCCGTCCCAACTTAAATCTGATGGCCAGTAAGCCAAAATTTAGTGATTTGTAGAATCAGATTAACTACCACAATTGCTGCCCAAGAATTATGTGTTGCGAGTCTGCAGATTGATGAAGGAAAAACACTTACTTTGAGGCCATTAAGTAGAAAAATTAGCTGAATTATGTTACTGTCTATTATGTACTATTTGATAAAAAAAAAATCTCATATATCTGTTTAAAAAACTCATTTTAGCTGCTGTTGTGTGTAGGAAATTTCTTTGGCTCCACTCCAGATGCTGAATGGGAGGAGTATAAAACTGGCATCAAGAAAGGTATAGAAATTATTTTTATTTAACAAATGATTCCTAACGAAGTTGCAAGGTTACATAATTTTTGCTGGGTTCTTTTCACACATACTAGTTATTTAAGAGTTTCCCTTGGAGCTCCTCATTGAGCTGGGAAGGATTCCTGTGCATCTAAATGTTCACATTTTGAATTTGGTTGGATTTGGTTTAGAAAAAGAATTCTCAGGGTGCCTCGGTGGCTCAGTCAGTTGAGCATCAACTCTTGATTTGAACTCAGGTCATGATCTCAGGGTTGTGAGATCAAACCCTGCTTTGGGCTCTGTGCTCAATGGGGAGTCTGCTTGGGCTTCTCTCTCTCTCTCTGCCTTTCCCCTCACTCATGCTCATGTGCACACACGCTTTCTCTCCAAATAAATAAATAAATCTTAAAAAAAAAAATTCTCTTCTAAGTAGGCAGGAATTGAAGAAATTCAACCACATGTGTCCTTTCCTTTTTCCAGTTTGAGTGGTTTTTTTAAATGAAGTTCTTTATGGTCTCTGTTTTCCTTACTATACATTAACCATCCTCTTTAAGATGTCATTTCATCAACTAGTGATAATATTAAATAGTCAGGCCATGGGTGGGGTAGGATATCTTAAGTGGTGAGCACATTCCACAAATAGGATTGCAGATTCATTACTTTTGCTATGATTATTTTTCCTGTGGGGAAACATTTCTCAAATTCCAAAGCAGATCTGGTAACTGTATGTTGTCATGTCTGTTTCTCTTACCAGTTCCTATTCAGACGTATGTACTGGGTGCTAATAACCAGGAAACAGTAAAATGCTTCCAAGATGCTGATGGGTGTGAGTTAGCTGAAAACATTACGTATCTGGGTAAGTTTGTATTTTTTGTGTTTGAAATTCACATAATAAAGTGTCCCACAAATCAGTCTCCTGGGAAATTTGTGGCTCAATTCTTCTGCCATTACTGTTGAGAGAATGGGGTTCTTTCCCAAAGTCTTTATCTATACCCTTAAGACTCCGGCATTTTTTTCCTTTGTAGTCTTTCCCAACTTTCCCCAATCTCCTTGCACTCCCATGACCCAGGATATGCTCCTGCAGCCGACCAGAGGAATCAACTACTTGACTGTAGTATAGGGAGTACTTAAGGTATAAATTTTGTTGAAAAAAAATTCTGTGTATGTCGTCTCACCATGTAACATTGCTAGATACAGCTTGTTTGTTAGAATCCTAACTAGCTATCGCTGTGTATCTCACTAAGCTTTTGGAAATTCAAGTATTTAGTGCTGATCCTCACATTTTTCCCTCCCTTTGTCCTTTCTTAGGTTCCTGGTCCACTTTTAATTTTTATTTTATTTATTTATTTTTAAAGATTTTATTTATTTATTTGACAGAGAGAGATCACAAGTAGGCAGAGAGGCAGGCAGAGAGAGAGAGGAGGAAGCAGGCTCCCTGCTGAGCAGAGAGCCCGATGCGGGACTCGATCCCAGGACCCTGAGATCATGACCTGAGCCGAAGGCAGCGGCTTAACCCACTGAGCCACCCAGGCGCCCCTCCTGGTCCACTTTTTAATTCAGGTTAAAATTGTTCCCTCTTTAGCCCCCTGAATCTCTTTTAGTAGTTCTTTTTAATGTCTGCCCATTTAAAAAAGCACTGTCAGATTTTGTTTTTGTTTTTACCTCAGGGGCTATTAGTCTATGGCTTCTTGAATCATTCAACTTATTTTTGTCTAAAATGCTAATGCTCTTCCATTTTGTCTAATGCCCTTCCCATTTCCTCTTTCTTGGTCTCTTACTCCCCCTGAAAGCCTCTATAATTCTTTGCTTTCTGTGTCCTCCCCATCCTTCCCCGCCATAGTCCATCTTGGCCTTTAGTCTCTGCATCTGGCTGGGGCTCTTATGTAAGCAATCTTACTCATCTTGCTTCAATCACACAGGCACATTTAGGCAAAAAATTGATGGACAGATTTTTGTTTGTTGTTTTTAACCATTGTTGCGAGATACATCTTTTGAAATCCTTTTGTTGTATATCTTAAACAAAGGTCTGACTTGTGGCATTTCTTGTAGTATTTATTAGATTTGGATTAAGATCTCTGCTGTAGATATTTATGGTAGCTGTTGCCATATGAATTTAGTGCCAGGAGTGGAGGGACCTGGAGGTATTTGGGTTATTTCTGTAAAAGGTATTTTTTGAGATCCAGTAGGAGGAGCCAACAAAGAACTTGATAGTGAACATGTGATAGAGCTTGAAGTGTTGGCAGAATGTCCAACATATAGTTGGAAGGGATCTTTCTGGAGTGTATAAGCAAGGTCAGTGTGGAAGAGTAGGCTTTGGGGAGTTGGTCCTATAAACATGAAAACCAAAGCTGAGTAGGATCAAACTGTTTGATAGAAAATATAATGAGAAGGGAAGCACTACTCTGTGGTGTGGGCAAATATCTTCATTGAGGGAGTAGGCAAAGAGAGCTGAAAATGATTAGAACAGTGTTGGGAGAGGTAAAGATACCAAGTTCATAGACTCTAAATGAAGAGAGACTGGTTCCCGAGACCAGGAGAGGCCATTGGCAGTTAGTTACAGGGTGATTCATGACCTGTAAGAGAATGGCGGGAGAGGGAAACTAGGGTGCAGTGGGTTTAGGAACCAAGAGGTAAAGCACTTAGCATGGACTGTTCTTTTGAGAAATAGGAAACAGAAGACAAGGAAGTTTCTTTTTCAGTTAGTGTGTGTGTTCCTTTCTTAGGTTTCTTTTTTGGTCTGTGTTCCTTATCAGGTCACATGTGTGTTATTGTCGTGGTCCTTTATTAATTAGTATGTCTCTTAGAGTCTTTAGTACTCTCTTTTCTGAGGGGAGAGAGCCAGCTGAGAAGAGATTCAGTAAGTGAAAGGAAACTGAAAGTTGTTGGAGCAGGGTCTTGAAGGCAACAGGAAGAAATGGGGTCAAAGGCCCACACCAAGAATAAAGTTAAAAGGGAGTGGGGTCTTTAGTTCTTCTCAGTTGCTGTTTCCACATGTTTTCCTTCTGTCAGACGCTGCTGCCTGTGTGACGAGCATACGCATTCTAGACTGTACTTTCCTCAGAACTGCTGCTTGATTCTTTTACTGCCTCGCCCTGGGTCCAGGTGTCTGGGTTTCTTTTAGCCATGTAGAGTCTCCTCTAGAAGGCGGGAAGGCTTTTTCTTAATCAGTGCTTCCCAGCTTTTTTCATTTGTAAGGCCCCTGGGGTAAACCCGCAGAAGGGCTGCTCTCCCTGAATGGGATCGTGCTTGCAGCCATCCACCCCTGAGACCCTGCAGCCAGAAAGGGGCTCTAGAAGTCTGCTTGTTCAGACCCACTGAATGGCAGGGAGGTACGGGGCTCATGGCATGGGGAGAGAGATTCATCATAATAATATTTCATTCTGCAGTTTTGACTAAAACCTGTCTCTTTTTCTTTGAACATAGGGCGTAAAGGCATCTTCACTGGAAGCTCGGGACTGCAGATTGTGTACCTCAGTGGGACGGAGTCCTTGAATGAACCAGTCCCAGGTTACAGTTTTAGTCCCAAGGATGTGTCTTCCCTGAGGACAATGCTGTGTTCAACACCCCAGTTTAAGGGTGTTGATATCTTGCTCACATCCCCATGGCCCAAGTATGTGGGGAACTTTGGGAATTCTTCTGTGAGTAGTGCTTGTTCAGTTGGAATTTCTATAAGCAAATTGCATTGGCTTAATTGGGGCTTCTTTCTACTTTTTTTTTTTTTTTAATTTTACTTACTTATTTGATAGAGAGCATAGAGAGAGAGCGAGAGAGAGAGCGTGCACATGAGCGTGAACACGGGGAGGGGCAGAGGGAGAAGCCAATTCCCCGTTGAGCGGGGAGCCCAATGTGGGGCTCGATCCCAGATGCTGGAATCATGACCTGAGCTGAACGCAGACACTTAACTGACTGAACCACCCATGTGCCTCTTTTTGTTCTTTATATTGAGTATTTCAGCTCTTAGTACCTTTCAGTAGGAATTTTTTGTAAATTATTTCAGGATACTTCAAACTCTATCAACTAACCAAAGCAAAAACTTGGAAACTGGTTGGTGTTCCGAAAGCACAGTTCGCAGATGAAATTGCTGAAATCTTAATTATAAATAAATGATTCTTTAAATTATATTCTCTGCTTCAAGTGGCTTCTTTCAGGCTTCCCCTTAATATGTTTTGAGGGTTCAGGAGCACCTGGGTGGCTCAGTTGGTTAAGCGACTGCCTTCAGCGCAGGTCATGATCCCAGGGTTCTGGGATCGAGCCCTGGGTCAGGCTCACTGCAGAGCAGGAAGCCTGCTTCTCCTTCACCCTCTGCTGCTTCCCCTGCTTGTGTGCTCCTGCTCTCTCTCTGTCAAATAAATGAATAAAATCTTTTAAAAAAAACACGTTTTAAGGGTTCACTAATTTTTAGTGAAAAGATTTATGGTTAGTGGCAGCTCTGCAGTTGTATTTTTCTTACCTTCTGTTCTACATTGTAGTATTTAGCTTTCAAAATAATCTTTTAACGGAGTCATTATGGGATAAGAGGTAGTGATCTCAAGATGGGAAATGAGATGTTGAAAACTTGATATTTCTCTGATGTGAAAGCTTTAATGTTGGGATGCCTTGGAGCTCACTCTTATATTTGATCTTAATATTTTTTTTAAGTAATCTAGAAGAGGATATATACAAGGTTGGTGAGTGATCACATTGGTGGAAATAAGCCTAAGGAAGATCTTGAAATATTATATGTGAGGACAGAAGGCATCTGAGTTTCAGTGAAGGAAGCATAAGAATGCATTTAGAGACAAATACCAATTAATGGATGCAGAGGTCTCAGTAACGATCCCGAAAAGGGTCTTCTGCCAACTTCAGCGCCACATGTCTGTGACCAAAAAGGCCAATAAGATACCAAGCATTGTCAGGCGGAATGTTGAAAGGAAAAGGGACAGTGCTCTCCTCCCCTTCTATAAGTCCATGGCTCTTCTTCACCTCAATTCAAGGGGCAGTGCTGGCTGCAGTGAGAAGATACGGTGAAGCTAGGAGAGATATGGCGAAGCTAGGGAAGGTGCAAAGAACGAGGTCTGAGTTGCTGGTGGAAGGGAGAATGAGAACCCTTCATTTTGGGGTGTTAACAAGGATTTTGATTGAAGTTTATAAATGACTACGTAAGAGCTTAAGGGGATAAAATAATTTAGTTTACCAGTCTCCAAGATATTACAACTCACCTCAAGGCTGATTCCTGCACTTAAGCAGAAACCCGAAGGAAGCAAGCATAGCACATAAGGAAGAAATTCTTGCTTTACTTAGTGGAAAACTAATTTTGGTAATTTCTTTATTTCCAGATAGTACCTTCTCTTAAGTTCCGAAATAATATTATGGATGAGAGATCTCACAATTTATTGTTAATGAAAGCTAGGGATATGTGGGAAAAAGCCTAATATTTTTCTTTTTTTAGATTTTATTTATTTGACAGAGAGAGAGAGATCACAAGTAGGCAGAGAGGCAGGCAGAGAGAGGGTGAAGCAGGCTTCCCACTGAGCAGAGAGCCTGATGCAGGTCTCGATCCCAGGGCCCTGAGACAATGACCTGAGCCGAAGGCAGAGACTTAACCCACTGAGCCACCCACGTACCCCAAGCCTAATATTTTTGACAGACTTTATGTTACAGACTTTAACAAGGGCACGGTTGTGTCCTTCCACAAACCACACCTTTCTTGACTGAAGCAAAATAAAGGATTGCATGCTATGTCATGAAGTCCTTGAATATTCCATTCCAAATAATCTGAATAATCTCTGGATCCCAGGGGCCCTGAAAGCTAGCTTTTAATTTTTATATTTTGCATTGACTAGGATTGTCTGCATGTTGGAACTACAGGTGCACAACAAAGCAAATTATAGAAGGGAAGTGTGTGGGCTCCAGGGAGAGAAATCAGTTTCCAAAAAAAGACCCTAATAAATCCTACTTTGGGTATTATATGGAGAGCTTATCTTACCTTTAACCCCTGACTTCCAGCAGTTGTTCCTATCTCTGCATTTATAATAGCCCAGTTCCTCTTAATATGTTTGAGATTTCTCTGATTGCCACAAATATGCAGTTCATTATCCAAATCCTACTGCCAACACATGTATTGACATTAAAAACTTTAAAGTCGTTTTAAAGTGTCTTGTTATTTGCCTGTTTTTCTTGGTGACTTTTAGGTCCATTATGATGACTGAATTTCTGTTTACCAGGGAGAAGTGGATACCAGAAAATGTGGCTCTGCTTTGGTCTCCAGTCTGGCCACAGACTTGAAACCAAGATACCATTTTGCTGCTTTGGAAAAGACCTATTATGAGAGACTTCCTTATCGGTGAGTGGCATTACATTATTTTGGCTTTTTAGAGAATTTGCCCTGGATCTTCTGTGAGACCTTCTCTTGTCCATCTGAGTCATGTAACATCTTCATTCATTGTACTTACTCATGCACTCAGAAACTCTCAGTAACTCAGTAACTGAGTTAGTAACTCAGTTAACTCTCAGTGAGTAGCTCTCAAATTACTTAGCTCTTCTCAGTTTATTTCCTAATTTGCAATACAAGGGATTGGACTGTATACAACCCCTTAAAGGTGTGCAGGTCTGAAGTAACAAAACTGTTTAATCCTCACAGCTTTCCGCAACACAGTGTGTCCTTTTTTGATCAGGTCAAATACGTACCTTTTATATAGTCTTGAAAATTCATGTCTCAGCCTAATAAGAAGTATTTCAACTTGAGAATCAAGAACTTGTATCAATTTTTTCCCCCTTTTTTCATAGTTTTGAGTTTGGAAGTTAGTAGAGTTTTTAAAGCATGTCTTGTAGAGACAATAAAACCAGTGTTTTGTAAGTGATAGAATTAAGTTAACTCTAAATTATCTTCACTGGTAAAGAGCATGGATAATTTTGAAAATAATCTGTAGGAACTTTTTTTTTCCCAACAAGTGTTGTTTGAAAGTTCAAAAATATAGGCAAGCAGGGGAAGAAAAAAAACCCAAAAACCCTATCCTTCCTCCATAATCCCAAAGCCCAAGAGATAATCATAAATATTACAGCTTTTTCTGTTTTATCTTAATATATGCCTTCTAGAAAAACATTGTTCTCTAAAACCCTGCACTAAAAGCAGAGGTTATGGGAACAAACCTGTCAAAACCTGTCGAACTTTTTTTTTTAAACTTACCTAGCTTTTAAGGATCTGAATACACATTTCCTCGAAGAACATATACCAGTGGACAGTAGGCACATGAAAAGATGTTCCAGCCTTAGCAATCAGGGTAATTTAAGTCCAGCCCACAATGAGAGATCACTTGACATTCACTAAGATGGCTATGGTCAAAAAGGCAAATAATAAGGTAGTGAGGATGTGGAGGAATTAGAACCCTCGTGTGTTGTTGGTGGCGATGTAAGAAGATGGAGATGCTTTGCCAAACTGTTGGCAGTTCCTCAAAGTTAAAGAGTTACTGTCTGACCCAGCAATTTCACTTTTGTTCCAAGTGAAGTAGAAACATTGACCCATGCAAAAACTTGCACACAAATGATCATAACAGCATTATTCATGATAGACAAAAAGTGGAAACAACCCTGATATCTATCATCTGATGAATGGGTAAAGAAAAAGTGATATATCCATACCTTGGAATGTTATTCAAGAAAAAGGAATGGAGGGGCGCCTGGGTGGCTCAGTGGGTTAAGCCGCTGCCTTCGGCTCAGGTCATGATCTCAGGGTCCTGGGATCGAGTCCCGCATCAGGCTCTCTGCTCAGCGGGGAGCCTGCTTCCTCCTCTCTCTCTCTCTGCCTGCCTCTCTGCCTACTTGTGATCTCTCTCTGTCAAATAAATAAATAAAATCTAAAAAAAAAAAAAAAAAAAAAAAGAAAGAAAAAGGAATGGAGTACTGAGAGATGCTTCATGGGTGAACCTTGAAAACGTGCCAAATCAAAGAAGCCAAGTGCGAGAGACCACATGTATGATTCCATTTATATAAAATGTCCAGGGAAGGGGGACAAGGTGGTGGAGTAGGAGACCTAAATTTTGTCTGGTTCTAGGAATTCAGCTAGATAGTTATCAAACCATTCTAAACACCAACAAACTCAACAGGAGATTGAAGAGAATACCAGCAATTCTGTGAACAGAAAGCCACCCGCTATCTGGAAGGTAAGAGGTGCAGAGAAGTGAATCCGAGGCAATATTTGGGAAGATAGACTGCAGGGAAAGGGAGCCTCTGTCAGCCGGCTCCCAGCAAGGGATAGAGAAGTAGAGCCCCAAATTAGAACTTTTAGAAGTCTTGAAATAGGGCTCCATATATGTGGGATATATGGCTTGAAAGAGTCAGAATTTATCTTCTTTGTTGGCTTTGTTAGCTCAAAAGTCCATGCTTCAAATGGACACACACTAAACCACATATCTCTGAGCTAACATCTCGTATTACTTAGGAATGTTTCTGGCTTCCAGGAACAGAAAGTGTGATTAATGGTAGCCTGGGCAATAACATGGAAGTTTTTAAAACGATGAGGAGTATGGAGGTACTTGTAGGTTGGTACAATGACTCAGCAATATGTTCAAACATCTAGGAACCAGGATTTTCCTGTCTTGTTCCCTCCACTCTCAGTATATTTGTTTTTTGCCCTCCTGGTTGTCATGCTCCACTGAGGGACATTGCTCCAGGGACTAACCGGGGCAGAACAGTAGGTGGGACAGTGTGGACTTGACCCTTGGGGTCACAGAAAGACCGGGGGGTGTGAGGGTGGCAGAACTCCCAAGTATTGGAGTGGGGAAGCCTGCAAAGACGGAGCCAAGGAGTGGCCTCTCAGCTTGGGGTTGCCATAAACCAGGATCTGCGGCACAGCAGAGGCCCAGCCAGCAGCAGATCTGAGGAGACCCCCCTCTTCCTCCCCTGGGAGGAGCAGCCAGGAGTGCACTGTAGGAATCTGCTGGGTTTGGAGACTGCAGACAGGGCCAAGAGCCAGAGATAGAGACACTCTGTCACAGGCCCGGTGAGCACGGAGTGCGGCTAGAGACCAGGGAGGTAGGAGTGATTGACTGCTTTTCTCTGAGGGCGCATGGGGCAGGGGTGGGGAAGGTTGGGGGGATAGGGACTGGGAGGCTGCCATTTTCATTCCCATCCTTCAAAGCTGTATGGAAAGCCTTCTGGGAATAAAAACTACAGAAAATAAACCTGAGCAGATTACTTAGCCTGGCCCCTGGCAAGGGCAGTGCAATTCTGCCTCAGGCAAAGACATTTGAGAATCTCTGCAAGAGGTCCCTCTCCCAGAAGATCAGCAAGAACATCCAGCCAAGACCACATTTACTGATCAATGAGAATTGCAAAACTCTAGCACTAGGGGAATACAGTACAGAGAATGCATGGCTTTTTCCTCCATGATTCTTTAGTCTTTCAAAGTTAATTTTAAAAATTTTCTTCTTTTCTTTTGCAACCAGTATCTTATCAATTCCTTTTTAGAAATATTTTTTAATTTTCATTTTTACAGTCATATTCTACCCCTTCATTGCATTCAACTTTGTTTTTTGTATATATGTGTTTTTCTTTATTTAAAATTTTGGGATACACTTTATTCTAACACCAAAATATGCCTCAGATCTAGTGTATGGCTTTGTTCTAGTCTTCCATCTGATCACATTGTCTCCCTTTTTAAAATTTTTAAAAATTTTTTTCCTTTCTTTTTTCAACAAACTTTTTATCAATTCCTATTTTAAAATCTTTTTCAATTTTCATCTTTACAGTCATATTCCATCCCTTCATCGTATTTATCCTTTTTTTGTATATATGTATGTATGTTTTTCTTTCTATATGAAATGTCCAGAATAGGCAAATACATAGAGATATGTATGGGGCTAGTTGGAGGGAAAGTGGGGAGTGATTGCTAATTGGTACAGAGTTTCTTTCTCTGGTGATAACAATGTTCTAAAATTAAATTGTGGTGATGATTGCACAGCTCTGTAAATATGCTAAAAAGTATTGAATTGGGTACTTTAGATGGGTGAATTGTATAGTATTTGAATTAGAGCTTAAGATATGTTCCATATATACAATGGAATAGTATGCCTCCATCAGAAAGGATGAATACCCAACTTTTGTATCAACATGGATGGGACTGGAAGAGATTATGCTGAGTGAAATAAGTCAAGCAGAGAGAGTCAATTATCATATGGTTTCACTTACTTGTGGAGCATAAGGAATAACACAGAGGACATTAGGAGAAAGAAAGGAAAAGTGAATTGGGGGAAATTGGAGGAGGAGACAAATCATGAGAGACTGTGGACTCTGAGGAACAAACTGAGGGTTTTGGAGGGGAGGGAGTGTGGGGGGTTAGGTGAGCCTGGTGGTCGGTATTAAGGAGGGCACGTACTGCATGGAGCACTGGGTGAGGTGCATAAACAATGAATCTTGGAACACTGAAAAAAATAAAATTAAAAAACTGTTAAAAAAAACATGACAAAGAAACCTGTGCAACTTTTCAGCCAGAGCTGTAACAAAAACCCATAACCAGCATAATAGAAATACTAAATGTAGGTAAATTTCCACTAACATTTGCACTTCGAATTACAGTCCATGCTTTGCTTTTCTCTATTTTGAGTGTTATTTTGTTTTTCCTTCCTTTGAGGAGCATTTTAAAAACACCATTCACGGGTGCCTGGGTGGCTCAGTTGGTTAATTGTCTGACTCACGATTTCCGCTCAGGCCAGGATCTTATAGGTGATGGTGTCCAGCTCCTGGTCAGGCTCTGTGCTCAGTGGGGAGTCTGCTTGAGATTCTCTCCCTCCCCTGACTCATGCACATGTGTGCGCTCACTCTCTGTTTCAAATAAACAAACAAACAAATAAATCTTAAAAGGGGTAGTATCCTTCACCAGTCATTTTTATTTTAAAATAAATGAGAGAAACATCTTCATGGCTTTTTGTGGGTACTTGCAGTTTCCCTGTAGTACTAGTTTTCTATTGCTGTTGTACAAATTACATAAACTTTGTGGCTTAAAATAATCCCATTTATTATCTCAGAGTTTTGTAGCTCAGAAGTTGGACATGGACATCACTGGGCTAAAATCAAAGTGTTAGCCAGGTTATGTCAGTTCTATCCAGGCAATCTTAAGGGTAGCAGATTAGCAACCGATTAATTCCATCTCTCACCTTATTCCTCTTTGCTGTATAAGCTGACGTTCACAGGTTATGGGGATTAGGACATGAACATCTTTGGGGAGCTAGTGTTTTGCCTGTCACACCTGGGTAGCCTAACAATGGGAAGTATTAGTAGTTCTTGAGGCCACTGCCCTAGTCACTACTTGCAGTAAAGAAAGACACTTCCATAGGACATTCAGCTGTTTTCCCTTAATGTCTTCATGTACTATTAAAGCTTCTATTTAATTATGAGTAAACTTGTTTCAGTCATTTTAGAAGTTTCATATGAAACAGCATGACTTTCACCTTAATACTGACATCAGTCCCATTTACTAATTATGAATCTATTTCCTCTCTTTAAAGAAATGGGTTATAGTAGACAAGCTGTATTTTGACTTATTTCCTTTTAGTAATGTGAATTTAAAACAAGTATTTGTGTATTTGTTTATATATAATGGTATTATGCTAGATTTTTAAAAATAAAATTATATTTTTTGACAGACTCAGGAAATTTCTGTAGCACGAGGAAAGGAAAGTGCTTTAAGGGTTGGTATTTGTGTTAACAGTCAACTCACTAAAATTAAAAAATATATATAATGCTGTAACTTTTTTCTTTTTTAAAGAGTTTATTTATTTATTTGACAGAGATCACAAGTAGGCAGAGAGGCAAGCAGAGAGAGAGAAAGGAGGAAGCAGGCTCCCTGCCAAGCAGAGAGCCTGATGCGGGACCCGATCCCAGGACCCCAAGATCATGACCTGAGCTGAAGGCAGAGGCTCAACCCACTGAGCCACCCAGGCGCCCCAGTAACTTTTTTCTTTTAATTATTAAATAATAGTTGCTCAGTGTACAATACTTGTAAAACAGAAAAGCTCAATAAAGTATTTTGGTGTGTTCAGTTATATTTTTTCTGTAAAATTATATAGACACTCATGTGTTTTTATATTTTTCCTGGAAAAATGAAATCTTACTATAAACTACTGTTTGAAGCATATTTTCTTCTCTTACAACTTTTTTCTATCTGGCTTTCATTTTTTTTTTTTTTAAGATTTTATTTATTTATTTGACAGAGAGAGATCACAAGTAGGCAGAGAGGCAGGCAGAGAGAGAGGAAGGGAAGCAGGCTCCCTGCTGAGCAGAGAGCCCGATGGGGGACTCGATCCCAGGACCCTGAGATCATGACCTGAGCCGAAGGCAGCGGCTTAACACACTGAGCCACCCAGGCGGCCCCTCTGGCTTTCATTATTATAGCCTTTATTTGGTTGGTTTTTGTTTTTGTTTTTGAGAAGAGAAGAGAAAACATTGAAAAGGGGCTGGGGGTAGAGGGAGGGACAGAGACTCCTAAGCAGAGCTGAGATCAAGAGTCCTCCACTTAACTGACTGAGCCATCCTATTATATCCTCTCTTACAGCTTTTTATTATGCACAAAAAAATAGTATAGTGAACTCTCCTATACTCATCACCCAACCTGAGCAATTATTATCATTTTGCCAATTTTACAACTCTTTTAAAACCAAATATTGGAGTTTTTGTGCTTTTCAAATATGTGATCTCGTTTTCTTCTACAAATATCCCTGTTGAGTTAGGGATGACTATCCTACTGGATTTACAGGTGACATCTGAGATTATGTTACTGGTGGTGATGGATTTAGGATCTGTGCTCTCTCTTGGTCCCACCAAGTACATATTTCATAATTGTAAATCAAAATTAAAGTTTTTGGTGACCTGTTGTCTGTTAAATGTATTATAGAAACCACGTCGTTCTACAGGAAAATGCACAGCATGCCACCAGGTTCATAGCTCTGGCGAATGTTGGAAATCCAGAAAAGAAAAAGGTAAAGATTTGAGTGTTTGGTCATAGGTTAATATTCACTTTCTGCCTGATAAATGTTCCTCCTACCAATTCAGCATTCAGATCTTTCTTCTTTCCAATTGCAAGGTTCCAGCACTTCAGTGATTCCTTTGTGAAGATATAATGAAAGGTCAGATTTCCTTGAGTCTTTTGTAGGGGATTTTAAAGAAGGGTTTGGGAAAATAGGCCCAGTGAAACCAAGGCAGAATTTCCAATGGATGATATTCCTTTCTTCCCACATCCGTGTGGTTGACTTTGTAAGTATTCATGAGTTTGCCCTCGGATGGTACTCTTGCTTTGCTTCTTTTGGCACCTTCATTCAGCAGAAATAATAGCCTTTATAAGATTTATTTAACCCCTCCTTGGCTTTGGGAAATCTTAGAGATATCTGGAATGTATCTTTGTACTGGAAAACAGTAGAGGTGAATGAAAGCATATACCAGAAAAGTATGTTATTTTTCTCAATTCCAGAAATCAGCATTTCTGATTCTCCAGGGCCAAAAGCAGGATGTTGTGGATTGAGACAGCTACAGTCAGAACAGTCAGGCAAAGGAAGGATAGATGAATTATGTGAAGATTATTCTGTAACATGTCATAAACATGACATGTTAAACAGATCATGAAAAGATATGAAAAAACATGAAAAGCTAAACAAATATATATTCTGAATTTTCCATTCTATCTTAAGCTTTTCAGCCCAGTGTGTTCTTAGCAAGTTTAGAGTTGTGATTTTTTTTTTTTTTTTTTTACTGCTCTTTTCAAGACCCTCTAGCACCCACAGTATTTTCACTGTAGCAGGATTTTACTATTGCTTTACTCTCAGGGGCATCTTAGCCTCAGTTCTGCGCAACTCGTACTACAGTCAAAAAGTATGGACATTTTTAATTTTGGCAAGCGTTACTAAATTCATCTCAAAATTTTGTTCAAGTTTATACACTCAGCAACAGTGTGTGAGTTTGGTTTTTTTCTTTCTGTCCACATTCTTACAGGGTAGTGTCAGGTTTTTTTTGTTTTGTTTTGTTTTTAAGATTTTATTTATTTATTTGTCAGAGAGAGCACAAGCAGGCAGAGTGGCAGACAGAGGCAGAAGGAGAATCAGGCTCCCTGCTGAACAAGGAGCCCAATGTGGGACTTGATCACAGGATGCAGGGATCGTGACCTGTGCTAAAGCAGCCGCTTAAAGGACTGAGCCACCCAGGCATCCCGTGGAGTGTCAAATTTTTATTAAGGTTTTTGCCAGTGTGATGGATGAAAGATAATGTCTCTCTCTTCATTAGTTGCATTTCCCTGATGAGTAGTGAGGTTAAATATTTATTCCTAGCTCATCTAAAGTTTTCAATATCTCTGCCATTAGTGTAAGAGTCTAGATATGTGTATGAATATTTATGTCTTTGCTCCTAGCCCCTAAGAAGACTCCTCAGCATATGCAGCAGAAATTGTATAATATCAGAGGGAAACATTAATATGGCCAATTTAGTTTTCATTAGAATGAAAGAATGGCAGTGCCACAATTCTGCTGACAAAGTGCACAAAGATAAAGGACTAGAGATAGAAGCAGTTTGTCTTCAAGGGTTATGGAACAAGTCTCTCTTGGGCCTTGTAGTGACAGTTTTGTGTAAGAGCTGATTTTTGTAATGGCTAGGGCTTTGATTCGTTGCTTGTGACTTGATCAGCCCTTGGTTAGCCCCTACAGAGATCACTAAATTGATATTTGATTTACTATGTATTCTCTGAGCCATAAACAGGCCAGTTGCTGTTCTTTCACTCAGTTTTTGTGAATAAAATATGTTGATGACTTTTGGATAAACAGGATTCCCCCTAATGTTATGTTTGTTTTTTTTCTCCATAGTATCTTTATGCATTCAGTATTGTTCCCATGAAACTAATGGACGCAGCAGAACTCGTAAAACAGCCTCCAGATGTTACTGAAAACCCTTACAGGAAATCTGGGAAGGAAGCATCCACGGGAAAGCAAATTCCTGCCCCTGAGGTGTGTTCTGTTTGAGAGGTGGCATTTTCTGGAATGGATTGCCCATTACACATATACTTTTCCTGGCTGTAGTTTTACCCATAAGACCAGTTTAATCCCTGGAACCTAAGTCTTTTTTCCCTTGGGAAATTATGGTGGTGTTTAGAAAGACTAAGCAGATTTCAAGTAAGCTCAGTGTCTTTTATTGTAGTTTGAGGTTAACAGTTTCATATTTTAACTCTTTCTTTGTCTTGGGTTTATGTGCTGGAGCTACACGTTAAGTCTTTCTTTGTCTAAAGTTGAGTCTTTATTTTTAACTTAAAAAAATTTATTTTAGAGAGACAGATGGAAAGAGAGAGAATAAGCAGGAGAAGGGGCAGAGGGAGAGAGAAAGAGGGAATCTCAAGAAGACTTCCCGCTGATCTCAGAGTCTGATGCAGGGCTCGATCCAAGGACTCTGAGATCATGAAATGAGCCTAAATTAAGAGTCAGACACTCAATCAACTGAGCCACCCAGGTATCCCTATTTTCAACTTTTCAGGCAAGGATCCAACTGCTTGTTAGCAATGTAATTTGTGATTTAATAACGAGTGCTAGCAAGTAACTAGGACTCATTCTGAAGAAATTTCTTAATAGCAGACTTTCTGAAACTAATTTTCCCTCATTAAAATAAGGAATGTCAGGTTCCTTTACCAGTCTGCATGTTTTACTTTCATAGACTTTTTTCCTTCTTGAACAACCTCCTCATCTTTTTAATTAAAGTTCAGTTAGACTTGTTTGACCTGTGAAATTATAGGACTACACTAAGGCCCTACTGAGAGTGAAAGGAAAAGGCATTTGGGTGGGTTCATATTGTTCTGTTTTAGCCAAGAATTGCTCTATAGCTTGCATTTTAACTTGCTTTTACAAAAACATGGATTTGGTGGTATTTTGGGTAAGTGTTGAGAAGTATGAGTGACAGTCCAGGCATCAGGATTAGGAAGATATTTTTCTTACCTAGAACAGACAGAATGGACTGGAAGGAAAGAGAAGTATGACGAGGCAGGAATGATCCCTTGTATGTGAATGGTTGGCTCCTTGCCTGAATATTAGTTTAGTTACATTTTCTCTTTTGCCTTTGTCCATTCCAGGAAGAACCAGCCTGTCAATTTTTCTTCGATTTAAATGAAAAGCAGGGAAGGAAGCGTTCTTCTACAGGCAAGTCTTCTCCTCACCCAAAGCAGCCTCGCAAACCTCGTAAGTACCTTGGTTCCTGAGCTCTCCTCTGTGACCAGTAACTTATTTCAGGTGTTGTGTGGGACATGGCTTTGCTAAGGGAGCCTCTTCTGGAGAAGGAAAACCATATAGTTAGTCATTAAGACCAAAAATAAAATAATACTGAGATGGCTTGATTTTGAGGGTATCTGAGGCTATTCCTGAAAGAACTATGGAGAAACCGCCTTTCCTTCCCTTCCCTCATGTCTGTAAAATAGGAGGTAAAGAGCCTACAAAACCAATGAGGTTCATAAAATAATAGATTATTATTATTCACTTTCATTGAAGTCCACTTTCTCTAGCCCTTGTTTCAAAGTTGGAGAAGTGAACCCTGGTGGTGTAAACTTACTACCAGAGTCCTGGCTGGCTAGTGGCATAGCTGGGGCTGGAGTTGGGACCCCTGACCTCCAGTTCAGTGTTCTTTCGCTGCAGCTGTTGCCAGTTAGATGCTACTTCAGTCAGTATGTGGTCATCCACTTGTGGTTATTGACCTGTTAATTGGTTGCAAATTTAGAGCTTTTCTTATAGGGGTCAGTTTCACTGATAATGATGATGGGGCGAGGGGAGGACACAGTAGAACCACAGCAGGGCCAGCCCTTCGTGGCAGTGCTGTATACCGGTCTTTGCTGGTGTGAAGATCAAACAAGGCTGAGTTCTATAGGGTGATTATGTATATGCTGGAGTGCTTGGACCATCGTAACATCTGCTCTCTTCCATATGAAGCTCAGCCTCCAGGACCCTGCTGGTTTTGCCTTGCCAGCCCTGAAGTGGAAAAGCATTTGGTGGTCAACATCGGCACACATGTGAGTTACTTCCCAGGACCTTTTACAGAGAAGGACACCCTTACTTGTTTTTTATTAACTTAATAAAGTTACAATTTACATTTCATAAAGTTTACCCACTTTAATAAAGTGTATAATTGACCCATTTGTAGTCAGCTTACCAAGTTGTGCAACCATCACATAGCATGGTTTCAAAACATGTCCTTCACTCGTGATCATTTACGGTTAATCCCCATTCCCATCCTCAGCCCCAGGCAACCACTGGTCTATTTTCTGTCTCCATGGGTTTGCCTTTTCTGCACGTTTCATGTAAATGGAGTCATACAACATGTGGTCTTTGTGTCTGACTTTTTTTTTTTTTTTTAAGATTTCATTTATTTATTTATTTGATAGAGAGAGAGAGAGATCACAAGTAGGCAGAGAGATAGGCAGAGAGAGGGGGAAGCAGGCTCCCTGCTGAGCAGAGAGCCCAATGCAGGGCTCGATCCCAGGATCCTGGGATTGTGACCTGAGCTGAAGGCAGAGGCTATAACCCACTGAGCCACCCAGGCACCCCTGTGTCTGACTTTTTAAATTCAGCATAGTATTCTTGGGGCTCATCTGTGTTGTAGCATGTGTCAGTACTTCCTTTTAGTGGTCCTTTTTATGTATTCTTTATATCAGTTGATGGGCTTTTGGGTTGTTTCCACTTTATGGCTATTAGGAATGATGCTGCTATGAACATTTGCATGCATGTCTTTATGTGGACATATGTTCTCATTTCTTTTGGATAGAAACCTAGGAGTGGAATTTTTGGAGCTGGTAAATTTATATTTAATTTTTTAATTAAACTGCTAAACTGTTTTTCCAAATGACTGTACCGTCTTATATCCCCATCAGCAACATGTGAGGGTTCCTATTTTTCCACATTTGTTATTGTCTGTGTTTTTAATTATTGTAATTCTCTTGTGATTTTACAAGCGTGCTCCCTCCCTTCCTCCCCCTCTGACAAATACATGAATCCTAGGGTGAGGCCTTCATATACTTCTTGTCCATACAAATTAGAGGTAATGAGTTGCTTTCATTAATTACTCAGTATTTAAAAGAGTATTTTCTTTATCCTAAAAAGGGAGTTCTCTGTCGCCTATATACACATTTGGATGAAAACTGTTGATACTTTTTTTTTCTGTCTTCAGATTCAGAAGGCTGAGTTTATTAATTTTTATCTATAATTACTTAACACTGGGAACAGAGTCATGCTAAATCATTATATGAAAGACTAAAGTGAGAAATTCCTGAGTTTTGCCTAGTAATAGAGGGTATAGCATCCCTAGACAGGAATACCCATATCTACATTCATAGTGTGGGTAGTAGTGTCATTATCCCAAGATAATAATGAAAAGGTTTCTTGGTAAGCACTGAATCACAGAACTGGATGATCCCGAGGAAGATTTTTACTCAGGCTGTGCACAACTGGTGAATTGTTTATTTCACAGTAAAGTTGTCCCGTTTCAGACTTCAGATACTTTTCCTTGGGTAGTACTTGTTTAGGTATTGACTAATACTGGTCTTTGACCCTTATTTTCCTGGCATCTGTATAGACCATTATCATTCTTTTTCATTCACTTAGAATAAAGAAAGCTTAATTTTCAGGATTATAGTTGTACCCTAGTCACCTGTGACTAGAATTGGCTGTTTCCCATGGCTCTTGATGGAATTATTTATAGAATGTTTCTCAGTCCGTGTAGTGCTTCTGCAAATAGATACTTTCATCTCTTCTTTCATTGATTTATTCTAATTTTGGTTTCTGAGGGTGAGCATTTCCTCAGTTTACCCTTACAATCTGAGAGCCCTTTATTGTGGCCTCCTGTAGACTGAGCAGAGTCTCATTTTCATCATTGTACCCTTTTTAAGTCATATCCCTCTCTGCCTTTATACTTCCAGACTGAAGAGTCCCAGTCTTCTACATTTAAATTTTATATTTTGATTATTGGCACACTCCTATCTATAGGGGGAGCATTATAGGGTCAAGGCCTGGGGCCTCATTGGTCATGGAGTCTATGAATGAACTCTTCAGTAGGAAGAAGAGCAAACCTGAAAAGTTTTTGGTTTTACAGGAATGCCCTTTTTGGATTCTCTCTTGGACCTTGTTTTCTTCTTTGGATTAGTTGATGCCATTTTTCTCTTCCACACAGCTTTTATGGTAGGCAGGCTTTGGATTGCCTTCTGTTTGGGAAGCTTCAGTAGTTCAAAATGGCGCCCAGGGGAATACAGATCTGGAACAAGGCACTTAGCTCAGGGCTGCTCTAGGCCTCAGGGAGAAACGACCTTTCCTTTCCATTCACCTTTTAATTGCCCAGGATTATATAACCCAGAGATGAGACTAGGGGATGAGCAAGGAAACCTGTTTCCTTCTCATCTAGGCCTGAAGCTACAGGGGCAAAAAATATCTCCGATCTTGTTTGTAGCCCAGCCCAGCACCCCTAGTAGGAGGCCACATGAAAATTTTAGCCTAGAGCCTACTAGTATTCAAGTCTATACTTACCTGTATTGTCCTCTGTCTGATAGGAACTTCTTGGGAATCTCTGGGACCTTTAGGTATCTGGCAGAGGGTTTAGAATCCCCTCCCTGCAACCATTCCTCTTGATCTCCTCACATTACCTTTTTTTGTCTTGGCTTAGTCTTTGCCATGCCTTCTTCAAGGGATATACATGGAATTATGCTAATGGCCCATGGCCACAAACTGGTAAAAGGAGGGAAAGGCTGCTAAGAGTCCAGAATAATTGTTACAGAATCCATGCATTTTTTTATGTATGGCAGAAACATTCATTCAGGTCCTATTTATACATTTTCAGAAATGATTCAAGTATAGGACAGAAGGTGAGAAATTGAAAGGAAGGGGAGGAGATTGGGCAAGTGTGAAACTGTTCACAAGAACGGGGAGATAAAGCTCTGAGAGTGAGGGGTGCCCTTTAGTCTGGAATAGAAACCTTCAGTAGCTTCACTGCACATTACAATATAAAAACTGGGGGCACCTGGGTGGCTCAGTGGGTTAAAGCCTCTACTTTCGGCTCAGATCATCCTGGGGTCGTGGGATCGAGCCCCACATCAGGCTTTCTGCTCAGCAGGGAGCCTGCTTCCTCCTCTCTCTCTCTGGCTGCCTCTCTGCCTACTTGTGATCTCTGTCAAATAAATAAATAAAATATTAAAAAAAAAAAACAATATAAAAACTGATGTTCTTGGCAGTGACCCTTTGACATGAAGAAAAGGTTAGAAGATTCAGGCTTCAAGAGTAATCTTTAAAAACATAAAATCTTTGGGCACATGGGTGGCTCAGTCATTAAGCGGCTGCCTTCAGCTCAGGTCATGATCCCAGCGTCCTAGGATTGAGCCCCATATTGGGCTCCCTGCTCAGCGGGAAGCCTACTTCTCCCTCCCACTCCCCCTGCATGTGTTCCCTCTCTCACTGTGTCTCTGTCAAATAAATAAATTAAAAGATCTTAAAAAAACCATACAATCAAAAATAGTTATTGTAAAAGTTAGGAAAATATTTTAGTGTTTATAAGGTTTCGATGAACTTCAGTCATCTGGAAGGTTAAATTTGTAATATGTTCTATCCTCTATGCCAAGTAAATCAAGGATGATCATGCTTTAGATTGTTTTGGATACCTCTTCTGTCATTCTGTCGGATTATCTCGGTATTAATGATAAATGACTCCTTCCTTCAGTCTTAACTTTGAACTCATGACACTATAAGGAAATGCTGGATTGCTTTTTTCTAAAGCTCTAGTACCTTCATTTGCCAGTGGTGATATTCACTGGCCATTTCTCTACTCATTGTTTTTCTTTCAAAGAGTGTCTGAGGGTAGAGCAGTCTTGTCTTGCATGTTTTGGTTTTGACAGAAATATTTTTAGTTGCTGTTTAGCTGCTGACATCCACTGTTAGGAACCATAGTTTTCTACATTTTTGGATGTGTCTGAGTTTAAGGTTTCTCCTTCTTTTCTCCCATTAGGTTATATGTTTGCTTTCATTTTGTCTGGGTTAGGCAGCAGTTTAAGGCTGTCGGGAGGCTGGATGCTAATCATGACATCTTCCCCTTTTTTGTGAGTCTAGAGGGTGGGGTGTGGAATTTGATGTTATCATAGGGAAAGTGGTCATTTTGAAATCGAGTGGTATCTTTCTGTGGCTGAAGGCAATAATAACTGGGAAATGGTTTTCAGGTTTGGAGCCTTGGAGGGAAAAGCTAACTATTTGCTGTTCCTGTCTCCTTTAGCTTTGGTGTGTTTGAAGCCAAAAGCTTGATGGTGTGCCATCAATGAAGTTCTATCCAACTTCATTTGATAGTTGGATAGAACTTTGTTGTATCTAATTTTGTTCTTCACCAGGTTCCTGTTATAACCTCTAAAATTAGTTTTTTTTTTTTTAAGTCAGAGAATTTCTCTTATAGCCTCTCAAGCACTTTGTCGACACCCTCATGCTCACTCTTTATATTGGCTTTCTTTCCCTGAAAAATCTTGTATGTGGCATTGATGTCTTGATTCTGTGTGCTTCCTCTGTAGTGCTACCTTGCCCTGGCCAAAGGAGGCTTATCTGATGACCATGTCCTCATCCTACCCATTGGGCACTACCAGTCGGTGGTGGAGCTTTCTGCAGAGGTGGTAGAAGAGGTGGAGAAGTATAAGGTGACACTGAGGCGGTTCTTTAAGAGTCGAGGGAAACGGTGTGTTCTATTTGAGAGAAATTATAAGAGCCATCATCTCCAGCTGCAGGTAGGTGGTCTCCACCCTGAGACCTTCCAGAACTTGGAAGGACCCTGTGGGGACCTGAATATTGACAAGTATTTAAATAACATTAATTAATATTTCAATATATAATTCTAATCTAAAATCAAATATTTACATTTTTAATATTTAAAATACTTAATACAGATTTTCATATTATCATTTGAATAGTATTCATTAAAAGGTTGTAAAGAATCTGCAGTGATAAATCCAGGGAAGTGCATGGTCAGTATGAATGGGCCAGCACAGGTAGTAAGTGCCTTGTTTAGAAAAGGAATGGGTACTTGAAGGTTTCAAGAAAGACTGGGGCCTTGATAGAGGTAGAGGTGGAAGAGAGTGGGTATTTATGTGAGTGGTATTATTTCAGCAGCTTGAGTGAAGTCTTAGAGGTGAGAAGTAGTCCCAGTGCCTTGATAGAGCTATCAGTTCAGAAACTGGGGGATTACTTATGGATAATTGGTTTGTAGCTGTGGTGGTTTTCTTTCTGGCACATTTGTTAAATTTTCAAATGGGCCTGACTCTGCCACACATATTACCTAGGAGCCGGCAAGGGCTTGATGACAGAAAGATCTCTCTCCAGCCTTTCCTGCATCAGGCATTGGTTCCCACATGTGGCAAGCTATCTCGTAAGTTTAAGTCCTTACAGACAGGCTGACACAAGCCTGGCTGGCCTGAGGAGAATCTCTGCTGAGGGGTATTTCTCCACCCCTGTGATGGATTTGCTACTTCTCAGGGACTTGTGCAGGAGGTTGACCTCTCAGGGACCTGTATGAAGAATATCTTCCATCTGTCCGCCTCTCCCCCCACACCCCTCAGGTCATTCCTGTGCCACTCAGCTCCTGCACCACAGATGACATTAAAGATGCCTTCATCACCCAGGCCGAGCAGCAACAGATTGAGCTGTTGGAAATCCCAGAGCACTCTGACATCAAGCAGGTGAAATAGGAGGGGAAGTATGTAAAGTAGAGGATGAGAAGTAAAAACGTGGTTTCTGACATGTTGAGTCTGAGGTCATATCAGGGCATCCCAAAAATGTTAAATAGGCAGATGGACTGTTTGGACCTAGAGGGTACTGGGGTACTGGTTGGACTGGAGATGAGGATGACATTACAGCAATGCTTCAGTGCATTCCTGGGAAGAGCAAAAAATGTGAAATTTCCTAAGGCAGGAACTTTGAAGGTTGGATGCCACTGGGAGGATCTTTGTAATATCTTGTAGTTCGGCTTTTTAAACTGTATTCCATTAAGTGGCTTGGGATCTGTACTGCTCACACTCTTTGTCTTATGCTTCTAGACTGAATTCTTTGCTAAATAAAAGTTTATAAGAGGTGAGCTAGGTTTTAGATTTTTAAAGCATTATGATATGTCTTCATACAACTCTGTTTACTTTAGATTGCACAGCCAGGAGCAGCGTATTTTTATGTTGAACTTGACACGGGAGAGAAGCTTTTCCATAGAATTAAAAGGAATTTTCCTTTACAGTTTGGAAGGTTTGTATATTTTTCTTATTTTAAATGTATTTTCACTAGGCCTACTATGAACAGAGTAGTGGGCTGCATAGACAATTGAATAAAAAGCCTGGTAGGAAACAGTATTTGCCCCAAAGAATGTATAGTCTTAGGGCAAGTCAGATATTTGCATATGTGACAGTAATGTAATGCAGAATGTGAAAAGCACCATAAAAAAGTTTGAAGGAATCGTGGATTTCAGAAATTAAGAAAAGGGAGAGCTTATTTCTGCTTTGTGAAAGGCTTCAAGAAGAGGTTGACATTGAGCCTGAGAGATAGAGTCATAAGGCAAATATTAGGGTGTGGGCCTTCTAGCCGAAAGGAGTGAAGTGCTACCATTAATTGAGTATATGCTGTTTGCCAGGCACTGTGCCAAGAGCTTTACATGCATTGCTTCATCTAATCTTCCCAATTCTGTAAGATAGGTACTGTCATCCCAATTTACCAAAGCGGAAAGTGAGGCTTCAGAGATGTGCCTAGTAGAACTTTTGATGATGTTGGAAATGTTTATAAATCTGCACTGTCCTATATAGTAATCACTAGCCCCATGTGGCTCCTGAATGCTTGAAATGTGGCAAATATGACTGAGGAACTAAGTTTTTTTTTTTTTTTTAAGATTTTCTTTATTTATTTGAGAGAGATAGAGCACAGGTAGGCAGAGCAGCAGGCAGAGGGAGAGGGAGAAGCAGGCTCTCTGCTGAGCAGGGAGCGTGATGCGGGGCTCGATCCCAGGACCCTGGGATCACGACCCCAGCCAAAGGCAGCCACTCAACCAACTGAGCCACCCAGGTGTCCCTAGGATTAAAATTTAAATAGCTAGATCTGGCTAGTGGCTCCTGTTAATGGACAGCGTGGCCTTGGAGGGGTTAGATAGCTTGTCCATAAGCACACACGGTAGGTTCAAACCCAGGTACGTTGAACTCCAAAACATGAGATTTTAACCTCATTATTGTGTAGTATCCTTAGGCCTAGATGAGGTGTCGTTTACGCTCCTCATATCAGACAACATGATTGTAAAACCATATAGGGAGTGTTATCAACAAGGCAGACTGAAGATAGGAAGTTGTTGGCAATAAGAAATAGATTATAGAGGGAGGGCAGTATAAGATGTGCAGAACAGATTAGATAATGCTCGTGTCTGATTTGCATTTTTTTTTTTCCTGGCTAGAACTGAGCTTTGAGTCAACTTTGCACCCTTCTTGGACTAAATTGGGAAACTTCCAAGAGATTGCTACCATTGGATAAGTCTAGGAAATATGGTTGTCTACATTTTCAAAAAGATAACTGATAAGTGAGAATGGGTATTATTAGGGACTTCAAACATCTGATGTTATCTTTTTGTTGTTGCCTTAGCAACAGATGCAGATGTGGACACTGATGACTTAGGCACATAAGCCCACAAGAGAGGTTCTCTGAATGGTTTTGTGCTCATGATAGTTTGTTGTATTTTCAATGTTAACTGTTTCTCAAAATACTAATGTACAGCTACATAGCATTTTATAGTTAACAAAATATTTGAAAAAATTTTTTTCCACTACTGTACAAGAAAGGTGGTTCTGTCTACATTTTATAGAAGAAGAAGTAGACTCAAGGCTTGCCCAAGGTGCTGGAGCTCAGATCCTGTGGCTTTTAGAAAACTCATGTGATTTTGTTTTCAATTCTTCTGTTTATTGTAGTTAGAAGTGAAAAATGAACCATACAGATGGACAAATAGAGTTCTTTCTTTTAAAAAAAATTGTTTTTTGGTTTTTTTTTTTAAGTAATCTCTATACCCAGTGTGAGGCTCAAACTCACAACCCCAAGATCAAGAGTTGCATGCTCTAATGACTGAGCCAGCCAGGTGTCCCAAGTAGAGATATTTCTAATATATCAAAATGAGTGTAAAAATAAATAAAAATGTAAAGCAGTGATCATTAGAAGGTAGCCTCTGTGTGTGTGTGTATCAGGATATATTTTTTAGTCCTGAGAGCCAAGATAAGTTATTTTATTGATATTGATTGAGCCTGTGCTGTTGTGCCTAGGTGTGAGTCCTCTAGGAGAGGCAGAAAGTCAGTGGCATGATACTAGGCCTGATCTGCACCATGCCCTCAGCAAAGTCATGGTCTAATTGGGATGACAAAACTAGAGTTCAAGGCAAGATGTATTTATAGCTGGTTTGGTACTTGGATTGTGTTATTTCCATACTTCACAAAAACCCTTACTGTGTTTCATAGGCATGGAAATCAAGACTTAGCAATGAAGTCATGTTCAAGTCAGAGACAGCAGGTGGTTGAACTAGGAATGGAATTAAGCCTCTGATCTTTCTTTTTTAAAAGGTTTTATTTATTTGTTTGAGAGAGAGAGAGAGAGAGAGAGCACATGCACGCGCATGCGTGCGTGTGTGGGCAGATGGAGAGAGGGAGAGAATCTCAAGCAGACTCCCCGCTTTGAGCACAGAACCTGACCAGGGCTCGATCTCATGACGCTGAGATTGTGACCTGAACTGAGACCAGGAACTGGATGCTTGCCCCAAGCTCTGATCTTTCTGACCAGGGCCCAGTGTCTTTGTACTACGTCAGTGTTGCTTCTATAAGTACCAGTAATATTCCAGCTTGTTCAAGAGAGAAAAGGAAATAGGGTTTGAAGGTTTAGAAAAGAGATAGGACCTGAGCTGCTCACTTAACTTGAATATGATTTTTTTTTAAAGATTTTATTTGACCACAAGTAGTGGAGAGTTAGGCTAAGAGAGAAGTGGGAAAGTAGGCTCCCTGCTGAGCAGAGAGCCTGATGCAGGGCTTGATCCCAGGACTGTGGGATCATGACCTGAGCCGAAGGCAGAGGCTTCAACCCACTAAGCCACCCAGGCACCCCTTGAATATGATTTTTTTTTTTAAGATTTTATTTATTTATTTGACACACAGAGAGAGAGAGATGGCAAGTAGGCAGAGAGGCAGGCAGAGAGAGGTGGGGGTCGGGGAAGCAGGCTCCCAGCTGAGCAGAGAGCCAGATGTGGGGCTCGATCCAAGGACCCTGAGATCATGACCTGAGCTGAAGGCCAAGGCTTAACCCACTGAGCCACCCAGGTGCCCTTGAATATGATTTTTGATAGAATGGCAGAGATGGTACTCTGGGCAAGAGAAAATGGTATGAACAAAGTCAGATGAATTTGCATGCCTTTTTGGGTGACACTGAGAAGAGCTCTCTAGCTGAAGAGGAATAGAGAGAAGGGGGCTTCAGGCTGATACTGTCCATTTTTACTTTTTTCTGCAGGGAGGTGCTGGCCAGTGAAGCCATCCTTAATATTCCTGACAGGTCTGACTGGAGGCAATGTCAGGTCAGCAAGGAAGAGGAAGAGATGCTGGCTCGTCGCTTCCGGAAAGACTTTGAGCCCTTTGACTTCACTCTGGATGACTAAGCAAAGGAAAAGGCACTTTATGAACTTACAGGAAGTAGTAGCCTGTTTTTTAAAGGAACTACAGTCTCCCATGGGGACTGTTTATCTGCCTCTTTTTTGTGCATTCCCATGGAACCTGCCTGTAGCAAGAGGCCCAAGATTGAGTATTTTTTTGAAAATATTTCTAGGATGAAAAGCCTGTTAAAATAAGCATGTCTGTCATCCAGCTTCAAGTACAGCTTATGTTAATCAGCATTTTAGAAAACATTAATCAAATAAAATCCAAATGTTTTTCCATGGTTGAGTAGTTATATTATGTCATGCTACCTATACCATTAATTGAAGTTTAGTGTGTGTGTGTGTGTGTGTGTGTGTGTGTGTTAATAGGGTGTCCAGGGCTTTAGACTCCACTATTATTCCAGGATCCCACAGGTGGCTTCTCCCTGAACAGTCTAAGATAGAGAAGGGACATAAGGCCTTTGCCATTTTTCTCTTACAGCATTCAGTATTCATCTTATTGATATAAAAGAGCTCTTTCAGCCCTTCAGCAAATACTTAACTCCTATGTGCCAGGTATTTTTCCAGACTCCAGGAGTCTGGCCATGTCCCAACATGGTCCCAGTTATCCCAGAGTTTACAGTCTAATTGGGAAGAGAAGGGGCAGATTTTAAGAGGACAATGAGTTCTGCTTAGGATAGTTGCAGTGTGCTATTGGGTAGTTCTAAACTCATGGAGACCAGGTTTGGGGGATCATCAAGGTATAAGTTGAAATTATGAGAATAATTGAAATTATAATTTCAATAATTTTGAAATTATGACATTTCATAATTTCATAGTTGAAATTACGAGAATGGATGAAAATAAGATAGGATGAATACAGTCCTAAGCTAAAGATAAATACCTAAGAAGTATCAATATTTAAGGAGTCCTTGGAAATAGAGTGATCCACAAGTATATGGAAAAGAGAGAGGGAAAGATCACAGATCTTTGGAAGATCTTGGAAGCCAAAAGAAAACGAATTGCTCCTTTATATTGGGCACTTATGGCCCAATGTTTCACTTAATCCTCTCAAAATGTCTATGAGGTATTATTGCCTCCATTTTAAACATGAAAAAAAACGCTCAAATTTGAAGATTGTGAAGCCTGAGGTTGACCATCCTGAAATTTAAAAACAAGCTATGCAGCATCCCTGAGAATGGGGATGTACTATGAACTATGGGAAACAAACTGGTTTCTGCAAAGATGGCCACCTTAGGGTCAGCCCACTCATCAGTATCCCCAGGTCCTCAGCATTCCTCCTTAGCTCTTGCAAGTGAGAGTTCTAAGACTTTGGGCTCTGCTTACACCCCATGGAGATCAGACACACTTCAGTGCTATGCTATGTAGTACACCTAGCAGACAAAGGGCTTTATATTGTTAGGGGACAATCAGTACCACAATCCTCTGTGCAGTCTGCCCAACTCTCACAGATGTGCTTGGGAGGTACCATTTGTCCTCACCTCCAACTCCAGCTCCATGGCAGCTAAGCACATGAGAGAATCCAGAATCTGTTACCACACATTACTGAGGCCCAGCACTGTAACTTGGCTTGTACTCAAGTACTCAACATTCTGGTTGCACCATTCAGAGATTCTGAATCAATAGATCCATGTGCTCTGCCAGAAGCCAGTTCAGCACTTTCAGAGCAGCCAGCAACACTGCTGAGGTGCACATGCTGTATCCACCTTCAGGCATCTCAACATGCTACATCTGTTTGTGGGTCACGAAGTGTAAGTTGGAATTTGAGTACTGAGATCACCACAGGTGGGGCCGTGCAAATGATGGTTCAAGCACACACGATCTCAAGGGGCGCTCCAATGACCACTTAATGTAACTGATAACATTTCTTCAGAGAATTGGATGCCACAGTGATTTTTATACCCAGAATGACTGACTAGATCCCCAAGGTCTGTGAGGCTGAGACATATGACCAACTCAAAGTGAAAAGGGAGAACTG
The DNA here is from genome assembly GCF_022355385.1 of Mustela nigripes. NCBI lineage: Eukaryota > Metazoa > Chordata > Mammalia > Carnivora > Mustelidae > Mustela > Mustela nigripes. The sequence goes on along the minus strand of NC_081560.1, from coordinate 164,106,965 downwards.
GTTCTTCCATGCTAAGGCTATCCACCCCTGGGAAGCATTTCTTTCTTTCTTTCTTTCTCTCTCTCTCTTTCTTTCTTTCTAAGATTTTATTTATTTATTTGACAGAGAGAGACAGTAGCAGAGAGGCAAAGAGAGGGAGGGGGAAGCAGGCTCCCTGCTGAGCAGAGAGCCTGATGTGGGGCTCCATCCCAGGACTCTGGGATCATGACCTGAGCCGAAGGCAGACGCTTAACGGACTGAGCCACCCAGGCGGCCCTGGGAAGCATTTCTTGTTGCACCAACAGTATTCCTGAAACTTGCCTCTGCAGCCCTGCACCAAGCATCAGAAACAATCCCCCGCAATAAGGCACTATTGCACTGGCAAATCCGTAAATGGGAGACCACTGGACTGCAAGCTCCATAAGGCATTCAGGAGGAAAGCTCCTGAAATCAAGAGGAATGTTCTTTACTTTGTAACAGTATCACATCCTTGAGTCTTTTGTGATTACAGGGGAGATCCTGGAACAGGTGTACAAGAAATCAAGCAAAAGAAGAGCTGAGCCTGACTTTACGGTAGATGATTAATCGTTTTTAAGAAAAAAGACTGTAAAATTTAATGCATCAGTAGACCTGTTAGCGCAGGAGTCTTTCTAGTTTTTAGATCCCGCAATATTTGAATCATTAGTGGCTTTTGCCAGTCCCAGTTCAGCGGGTGTGTGTGTGTGGGGGGGGGGGGGGAGTTGGATGACAGATGGCAGAGGTCTGAAGAAAGGTGAAATGTAGACGGGGTGGAGACGATAACTTTAAAATGACTTGAAAAGAATGGAGAGCTTATAGTTTTGAAGTATGGGAAAACATATGTGGGTTCTCTCAGCCAGGAATTTAAAAAGGGGACTTAGCGAACTGAAGGCGAGCTCCACTCTTCCAATCCTTTCCTTCGCCGGCCTCCCGCAGGTGCGGGGAGTACCTGGGCCAGGGCGTTTTCCGTGGCGGTTACCGGAAGTGACGCATATATCTCGCGAGAAGAAAGAAGCGCGAGCCTCGGCGGCCGGAACCGGTCTGGGAACAGTGGCGGAACGTGAGGCCGCTTGCCCTCCCGCCCCATGGAGCGGCCCCCGGGGCTGCGGCCGGGCGCGGGCGGGCCCTGGGAGATGCGGGAGCGGCTGGGCACCGGCGGCTTTGGGAACGTCTGCCTGTATCAGCATCGGGTGAGGTGGGGCGGGAGAGGGAGCGGCGGTGGCTGTTTGTCAGCGTTTGTGGAACACCGCGATTGTCAATATGTGAGAGATTGTCGGTGAGACTTTGGGCAGTACTGTGGGCCAGTGAGCCTCCTGTGAGTGAGTGAATGTGTGAAACTGTGCTTGTGAGTCTGGTGACTGAATCCGAGGTTGTCTCTGAGGGCCAGGGTCAGTTAGGGGGAACTTCGGGTATGATTGTCAAGATGTGACAAACTGTTTACTGAGTGGGACACTGTATGTGTCTCCGAATGCAGAGTGTGTTGGGTGTGCGAGGCAGATGCACATTAAAGTGCGTATTGCGAGCATGAATGGGTGAGAAAATGGGACTGAAGAAGGGGGTTGACTGTTGGAATGTGTGTGTTCATGTGTGTGCTTGGAGGCTATGTCGTATCTGTAGGGGCTGGAATAGACCCGAAAGGTTTCGTGGGTCCACAGTTAAGCATTTGGAGGTATTGGGTAGGCTTCAGATTTGGGGATAGGTTCTGGGTAAGGAACAGTGTGAGGATCAGCTGGTGAAGTGATCATGGCTTCCTAAGGGAAGGAAGTAGTAGATTGGGTGTGAGGTGCTCTAGTAGAGACAGTTAACTTCATACTCAGGAATTTTGCTTTAATTTAATTGAAAATGTTTAACTATTTAGCAGCAGTTAATAATCATGTTTGAGCTATGCATCGTTCAGCATAGCAATAAAAGCTATGAACCCTTTCCCTAGCAAAATGCACACTTGCACATCCCCACCACCTTATGCATTGCCATTTGAGGGGGGTCATGCTCTCCTGAAGGACATTCACAAACCTTTTAGAGATATAGATCCTTGACTAATATTCCTTGCAGTACAGGCTTTATCCTGTCATCTGTAGAAGAGTTAAAATAATTATTTACATCCTGGGTCTGTTTGAGACTTAAATAAGATAATATGTGTAAAGCTAAGTACAGTACCTGGCCTAAGTTTAGCCCTCAAATGTTGGCTCCTGCTGCTGCTGTATTGTTGCTGTTTTCATCATCTTTACCATTGTTAATTGACTTTAAAAAAAGGAAATGTCAAGATAAAATTGCTGTCTTTGAAAGATTGAATGGAGAAATAAATTCAGGATTTGCTGTCTTAAGGAATAGGGGGTAGAGATAGAGAGCCCATAATATAGGGTGCGAGGTAGGGAACATTAGAGTATAACTGGGAGGAATAGGCATGTTTCTCTGGCAGTCACAATGACACATGTCACCGAACTGAGGAAATTTTGTGATGCAGCTTTCTAGATAGATCATAGGAAGACATCTTGGAGAGAGGGAGAATGAGAGGTGAAGGACTAAGGTGTTGAGTGCATTGACAGCTAGACAAGTAGTAAATTTAATAATTCTCATAATCAGAGAGGACATAAGGCACTCAAAGAGAAAAGAGGCAACCAGGTATGTTACCTATGGCCTTGTTTTCTAAGCCTGCCCATTAGCTTGGTCATAAGAAAAAAAATATCCTTGTTTTTCTTGGTCCTCACTGGGGATAGATAGATCAACACATCACTTTTTAAAAAGAATTATAGTAAAAAAAATAATAATAAAAAAATAAAATAAAAAGAATTATAGTAAAATATATATAAAGTTTACCATTTTAACCATTTTTAAGTGTACAGTACAGTGGCATTAAGTACATTCACATTGGTATGCAACCATTACCGCCATCTATTTCCAGAACTTTTTAATCTTACTGAACTGAAACTCTGTAATCATTAAATGATAACTCCCAATAACTCCACATTGTCCCCGCCTCCCCGCAACCACACTTTTACTTTCTGTCTCTATGAAATTCATTACTTTTTTCTTAAGATATTATTTATTTGACAGAGAGAGGCACAGCATTAGAGGGAACACAAGCAGGGAGAGTGAGAGAGGGAGAAGCAGGCTTCTTGCTGAGCAGGGAGCCCAATGCGGGGCTCGAACCCAGGACCCTGGCTGGGATCATGACCTGAGCCCAAGGTAGAGGGTTGATGACTGAGCCACCCAGGCACCCCTGAAATTCATTACTTGTTAAATGGAAGAGATTTGGGTTCCTCTAGAATTCTAGAAATATCTCGGGAACTTTTCCAGGTATCTAGACTGGGACATTTGACAACTGGGCCTGTAGTGAAAAGAGAAGCAATACTCTGTCCTAAGAATTGGAAACGGCATGATTACTTTACTGTTTATTTATTTATTTATTTGACAGACAGAAACCACAAGTAGGCAGAGAGGCAGGCAGAGAGAGAGAGAGGGAGGGAAGCAGGCTCCCTGCTGAGCAGAGAGCCCAATGCTGGGTTCCATCCCCGGACCCTGGGATCATGACCCGAGCCGAAGGCAGAGGCTTAACCCACTGAGCCACCCAGGCGCCCCAACATCATTACTTTTCTAAGCCTGACTTCGCATTTTCCCTTAATAGCTTTAAATAACTTTGTGTTTGGGTGGAAGCCTTGTCCTAGTATTTTATCTACATCTCTCAAATCACAGTGAGGAAGAGAAAAGGATGTGAGATAGTTTATTATCTGATTATTATACTGGGTGCTGATGGTACCCAAGTCAACAAAAATATTTTTCTGCCCTCAGGGAGATTTCAAGTCTAGTGGGAGAGGCAGACAATGTGGTAACCTATATAACAAAGGTATTTATGAAGTAATGTGGAAGCTTGGCGAAAATAACTGAAGAATTCTTCCTAGGGAATAAGGTAGCACTTTTCAGAGTGCTTATGTGTTTGGGAAAATTAATCATGTGAAATGCTTTGAAAAAAGAATACTGTGGTCAAATACATTGGGTAAATGCTGTATATAACATTGTTTCACTTGGAGAGTCATAACCCACATTAGCATATTAAAAGCTCTGAGAAGCACTTTAGTAAAGAAACTAAACTTTGTATTTTCCAGTTTTTTTATTGTGGTAAAATAGATAACATTTATCTTTTTTACAGTACTGTGGCATTAAGTACATTCACATTGTTGTGCAGCAGTCACCGCTGTCTGTCTCTGAAATATTCTCATGTTTTAGGGCTTAATGTTGTTCATGGTTCTACTAAATTGTTTCCATGGTGGTAAAAGCTTACATGGGACCTGGCTACAGCCAGGTACCTGCTCAAAACAAAAGAAAGGTTGAAAGGAATAAGGACTGTATTTAAGCTAGATTGTAGTGTATCCTAACTCCTTTCTTTTTTCTCTGTACATGGTCTATCTTATATCTAGCTTCTTCCCTTCACCATTCTTCTGCCCCCATTTAGAATATCCCATACAAGTTAATGTCTTGCTTCCTCTTCTATATTATTTATACACACACACACACACACACACACACACATTTTTCCCCCCCGTTTTGTCGTGACTGCTGTTCCTGGGCCAGATTATTACTGTTGTCGGAATGTAATGAGGTCTATTTCCTGTAATGTGCATCAGGTTGGGTTTAATTTCAGTCAGAATTGGCTAAATTACTAGTCATAACTATTGTTGGGATCTTTAAAATGTCGTTCTGAAGAGACCTGTAATGGGATCAGACTCAGTCATTTTTTGCTTCTGTGCTATGATGTGTTTAAAGTTTGATTGTTTCTTCTCAAGCCACTTCAGAACCTCAGAGTCTTACTCTTCATAGCTTTTATCTTTTCTGAGTATTTCTAAACAAAAATTGTTAGTTCCCTAAGAACCTGGGTGACAAGTGTGACTTTTTCTTAAATCACTAAAAAAAGTAGAAGAGATTTGGTTCATTCTATAAAGAAGTATTTGTTTAATTATTATTAAAATTCTCAGTTAAAAGTATGTTAGAACTAAGTATATTAGAACTGTTCTATGTTAGAACTCAGTTCTAAGTATGTTAGTACAAGAGGTCTTTTATTTTTTTTTCCTCTGAGAGGAAAAAAAAAAAGGATCTGTCTGATCTTCTTGAGCATTTGACCTGTCAAGATTTTTCCCCCTTCTTTTTCTTTTTCTTTTTTTTTTGTTGCTTTTTATTTTAATTCCACTAAGTATATGGTGTGATATAAGTTTCAGATGTACAATATAGTGACTGAACAGTTTGTACATTACTCAGTGCTCATTAGTATTAGTGTACTCTTTAATCCCCATCACCTATTTCACCCATTTCCCATCTACCTTCCCTTCTGGTAACTATCTGTTTGTTCACTGTAACTTAGAGTCTGTTTCTTGGTTGTCTGTCTGTCTGTCTCTTTCTTTTTTGTTTCTTAAATTCCACATGTGCGTGACATCATGGGTTTTGTCTTTCTCTGACTGGTATTTCATTTAGCATTATATTCTGTAGCTCCATTCATGTTGTTGCAAATGGCAAGATTTCATTTCTCTTTATGACTGAATAATATTCCATTTAATACTACATCTTCATTCATTCATCTGTTGGTAGACACTTGGGCTGCTTCCATAAATTGGCTATTGTAAATAGTGCTACAGTAAACATAGGGGTGCCTGTATCCCTTTGAATTAGTGTTTTTATAGTTTGGGGGTACATACCCAGTACAATTACCATCATAGGGTAGTTGTATTTTTAACTTTACAAGGTACCTCTATGTTGTTTTCCACAGTGGCTGTATCAGTTTGTATTCCCATCGACAGTGCATGAGATTTTTCTCCACATCCTCACTAACATTTGTTGTTTCTTGTGTTTTTTATTTTAGCCATTGTGACAGGTATGAGATGATAGCTCATTGTAGTTTTGACTTGCATTACCCTGATGATGAGTGATGTTGAGCATCTTTTCATGTATCTCTTGGCTGTTTATCTTCTTTGGGGAACTGTCTATTCCTGTCTTCTGCCCATTTTTAGTTGGCTGATTTGTTTTTTGGGTGTTGAGTTATATCAGTTTTTACACATTTTAGATACTATCCCTTACCAGATATGTCATTTGCAAATATCTTCTCCCATTCAGTGGTTGCCTTTTACTTTGGTTGATTGTTTCCTTTGCTGTGTGGAAGCTTTTTATTTGATGTAGTCCCAATATTTTATTTTTGCCTTTATTTCCCTTTCCTTAGAAGACATATCTAGAAAAATGTTGCTATGGCTGATGTCAGGGAAATTAACCCCTCTGTTCTCTTCTAGGATTTTTATGGTTTCAGGTCTCATATTTATGTCTTGAATCCTTTATTTATTTGTTTATTTATTTATTTAGCGTGCACACATTTGCGAGCAAGAGGAGGGAAGACAGAGGGAGAGGGAGAGAGAGAATCTTAAACAGGCTTCATGCCCACCCTGGAGCCCAACACAGGGCTCAGTCTTACAACCCTGAGATCAGGGCCATGACACAAATTCAAGAACCATATGCTTAACTGACTGAGGCACCCTGGCACCCCTGTTTTTAATTCATTTAGAGTGTACCTTTGTGTATAGTGTAAGAAAGTGGTCCAGTTTTACTCTTTTGCATGTAGTGGTCCAGTTTTCCAGCGCCATTTGTTGAAGAGACTATCTTTTTCCCTTCGCATGTTCTTGCCTCCTTTGTCATGATTAATTGAGCATATAATGGTGGGTTTATTTCTGGGCTCTCAGTTCTGTTCTGTTGATCTCTTTGTCTATTTTTGTGTCACCATACTGTTTTTGATTACTATAGCTTTGAAAACGATTTTAAGCCTGGAATTGTGATAGCTCCAGTTTTATTTTTCTTTTTTCAAGATTGCTTTGTCTATTCAAAGTCCTTTTTTTGTGGAATCTTTACTTAGGGTTTTCTGTGTATAGTATCATGTCATCTGCAAATAGTGAAAATTTTACTTCTTCCTTACTAATTTGGATGCTTTTTATTTCTTTTTGTGATCTGATTGCTGTGGCTAGGACTTCCAGTACTATGTTGAATAAAAGTGCTGAGCGTGGACATCTTTGTCTTATTCCTGACCTTGGGGAAAAGCTCTCAGTTTTTCCTCATTGGATATGATGTTCGCTATGGGTTTTTCATTTTATGGAGGCCGGGGTGAAGGTTAGTTTTGAAGCATTGCTTTAATTGTCTCATGGTTTACCTAAAAAGGCGTTGACTTAAGAAAGCTGTAGATAAATCTGTTTAATTAGTAAAGCTAAAGAATTTTGTTTCCCCAGGTTAGCATTTCTTTGATAGCAAGTAAATCTACACAAGAACCTAATTAATATATTTTTCTCTGTTGATTTTCGATTTTGACAGGAACTGGATGTCAAAATAGCAATTAAGTCATGTCGCCTAGAGCTAAGTACCAAAAACAGAGAACGGTGGTGCCATGAAATCCAGATCATGAAGAAGTAAGTGTATTTGGTGACTTGTATTTCCCCAGCTCTGCAGCCTAGGAAGATATCATAGGGAAGGAAGATAAGAATCTGTTCTTCTCAGGATCTTTTGGAGAATGTGTCTTTTTTCCTCATCAAATATATATGTTCTATTTCAAATAATAGTATCACATTATGATTAAGTAGGTTTAGTTTTAAAAATCAGCTAAGGGGGCGCTTGGGTGGCTCATTTGAACAGTAGCTGCTTTTGGCACAGGTCATGATCTCAGGGCCCTGGGATCGAGCCCCAGGTTAGAATGCCTGCTCCGTGGTAGTCTGCTTCTTCCTCTGCCCCTCTCCCCAGCTCATGCTCACTTTTTCTCTCAAATAAATCTTAAAAAAAAAAAAAAATTCAGCTAGGAATTATTAGACTCCATTCTCTGTGGGCAGAATCTTTTTCTTCTGGGTATTGGACAATATTTATCCACTATACTTTCTCATTAAATATGATCACTACTCTCATTTCTTTACTCTTACCTACTTTTGTTGAATAGTGTGTCTTTTGCTTCATACAAAATTACCCCAAAATGTAGTGGCTTAAAACACCAACCATTTGGGGGCACTTGGCTGGCTTAGTTGGAAGAGCATGTGACTCTTGATCTCAGAGTCGTCAGTGCAAGCTCCACATTGTGTGTAGAGATTACTTAAATTTAAAAAAGAAATCCCGACAAACATTTAGTATCTCACAGTTTCTGTGGTTTAGAAATTTGGGAGTGACTTAGCTTAGTGATTCTGACTCAGGAGATCCCTCGTGAAACACCGTAAAATGTTGAGTGGAGCTGCAGTATCCACTTCCAAGCTCATTTTTATGGCTGTTGGCTAGAGGTATCAGTTGCTCATCATATGGGCCTCTGCAGAGGGAAGCTTGGATATTTTCATGACATGGCAGCTAGCTTTCCCCAAAGTGAGTGATCTGAGGAGAAAGAACAAAGTGAAAGCTCACGTATCTTTTATGATCTTTTCTTGGAAGTAATATCTTTTCTACCACATTCTGTTTGTTAGAAATGAGTCACTAGGTATAGCCTACCCTCAAGGGGAGGAGAAAAATTAAGCTCTTAAAGGGATAAGTGAGCATATTTTAAAATCTGCACAAGTAGTGTGCTAAGTGCTTTACAAATAATTCTACTTGTCACAGCAACCCTATTTTTAGGTGTTATCCCTGTTTTAAGATGAGGAAATTGAGGGGCACCTGGGTGGCTCAGTGGGTTAAAGCCTCTGCCTTCGGCTCAGGTCATGATCCCAGGGTCCTGGGTTCAAGCCCCACATTGGGCTCTCTGCTCTGTGGGGATCCTGCTTCTTCCTGTCTCTCTGCCTGCCTCTCTGCCTACTTGTGATCTCTGTCTGTCAAATAAATAAATAAATAAATAAATAAATAAAAAGAAGAGAAGGGTTTAAAAAAAAATTAGGAAGTTGAAGTTCATAGAGTCATAAAACTGATAGCTAATAGAATCTGGATTTGAAATAAGTACTTTCTGACTCCAGTATCTTTGCTCAGTTCACTCTTAAAGTACTCAGACTTGGCTATGTGGCAGAATCACCAGGAAACCTTGTTAACAGTAAAAATTCTTAGACCCTGCACATGGAGAATCTGTTTTCTTAGGTCTCTAGGACCTTGTAATCTATTCCAGTTTTGAGATCCATTGCATTGATGATGATGCTGATAGATGATGGCTGGGATGATATATTGTTAAGTTAAAAAAAAAAAAGATGTTAGAAAACAACATATAGTGAGATTTAACATTTATTTAAAAATGTGTTTATGTACAGATTGAAGCTAGAAGGAAATATGCCAAAATTTTAATATATTACCTATGGGTAACATAAGTGATTGTGGGAGAACCAATATGATAAAGACTTTGGAGCCAGACTGCCAGACTTGAATCCTTACTTGACCACCTCCTTGTTGTGTGATCCTATATTATTTAACCAATTTGTGCTTTTGTTTTCTCCTGTGTGATGAGACTATTAATAAGTCTACCTATAGTAAGATTATTGTGACAAGTAAATGAGTTAAAAGTATGTGAAGTGAGTACTGTTTGGCATGTAGAAATGTAATAGTAGTGACTGTCATAGTATTTTTATCTGTATTTTATTTATTTTTAAAGATTTATTTATTTATTTTAGAGGGGGTGGGTTGAGGGAGAGGGAGAGAGAATCCTAAGCAGACTCTCTGCTGAGCCTGATGCGAGGCTTGATCCTACGACCCTGAGATCATGACCTAATCTAAAATCAAGAGTCAGAGGCTAACTGATCAAGCCTCCCAGGTTCCCCATCTTATTTTATTTTTAAAATTATTAATTCTTCATTATACAAATAAGAAATTAGAATATTATAAATAATGCCAGCCTTTCTTCCACTGCCCCCCAATTAACTACCATTTCAAACCCAGTCTCTTTTCACTGGAAAAAAAATTTTTGATTATGTTTTCCCCTTCTTGTTAGGTTGAACCACGCCAATGTTGTAAAGGCCTGTGATGTACCTGAGGAATTGAATTTTTTAATTAATGATGTGCCTCTTCTAGCAATGGAATACTGTTCTGGAGGAGATCTCCGGAAGGTAGTATGGATGTTTTGAGATGATGAGATAGTAAATCATGAACCTTAACAATGCTTAAATCCTATTTAATATGATAATCTAGATTAATAGTCAGTAGACTATGGCCTGTTACCTGCTTTTGTGGTTGCTTTTTTACTACAACATCAGAGTTGAGTAATTGTGACAGAGACCTGTGGCCTGCAAAACCCAAGATATTTACTGTATAGTTCTTTACTGGGAACATCTGCTAATGCCTTATTGAGAACATGCATTTTTTTGTAGGTGGTGGTGTTTGCAGGGTGGGAGTGTGTTAGACCAAAATGCAATATCTAAGGTATTTCTAAAGAAGTTGTGTTAAAAAAAAAAAAGATTTTTTTTTTCTATTTTAGATCTTTCTCATCTCATTTTAAATTTGCCATATGACTATTAATAAACATGTGAGGTTTTTTTCAACCTTTTTCAATTTCACATACTTTTCCCCTTTATCTTTACTTGTATAAGTCTTGTCATGAAATTAATTGTCCTCAGTATGGTTTTAGTAATTTTTCCCTTCTTACATTTTCTTAATTGTGACTTGTTTTCTTATTTGAATATTCTGTTAGTGTATAGTGATTAATGTATTGCTACTACTGCCCAGCAGTATTGGCAGTATACATTTTTAGACTTCTTTTTTTTTTTTCTTCAGTTACTCAACAAACCAGAAAATTGCTGTGGACTTAAAGAAAGCCAGATACTTTCTTTACTAAGTGATATAGGTATGTAATCAATTTGAAAATACTATCATAATTTAATGCCCGTTTGCTTTATAAAAGGATCTATATGCTACTTGGACATTAAGGAGAATTTTTGATGTATTATACAAAGCATGCACTGCTACCATCTATAAGAAATTATCAGAAAATTTTAACTGTTGCTGTTGATGCTAAAACTAGGATATTTTGTTATTTTTTGTTTTTTTGCTAGGAGTCCACTTTTGACTAATAGATGTTCCAGTTGCTGACAAAAAATTGGTGTGAAATGACCTTACTCAATTTTACTCTCCCTCTATCCCTCTCTGCCTAACATAGTAATTTTATTTACCAGTGGCATTGCATCTCATGGTTATTGGTCCTCAAGTCAACTCTTAGGATGAAATCTTTTTTTTTTTTTTTTTTTTAAAGATTTTATGTATTTATTTGACAGAGAGAGACCAAGCAGGAAGAGAGGCAGGCAGAGAGAGGAGGAAGCAGGCTCCCTGCCAAGCAGAGAGCCCGATGCGGGACTCGATCCCAGGACCCTGAGATCATAACCTGAGCCAAAGGCAGAGGCTTAACCCACTGAGCCACCCAGGCGCCCCAGGATGAAATCTCTTTTTAATAAGAATTATTCCTGAAAAATCCCTAAAATTACATGCACTTAGGTCCTTGGAAGAAGGTCAGAAGCCAAGAATATATTTCCCTATATATTTTGATTTTGCTTCTATTCCTAGGTCATGGAGGTCAAGTCTAGTTGAAGATGATTTAGGTGGGAGGGAAAACAAGGGGGATTTATTTAATTCTGCAGTATTTTTTTTTAATGTTAACTGGATTTTCTGTTGTGAGAATCTTAACTGGTATAATATCATTAATCATATAGTTATGATGGTCTTTATAAATATGAGCATCAGAGGGGTGCTTAGCTGGCTCAGTCAGAGGAGAATGCAGTGCTTGATTTCAGGGTTGTGAGTTCAAACCCCAACGTTGGGTGTAGAGATTGCTTAAATAAACGAAATTTAGAAAAAAAGTTCGACTGTCAGAGTATATCTGTATAAAATGTGAGACAGATTTATTTTTAATAAATTTCTGTTACCTCAAAATACATTTTAAACTTTATTTAGGGTCTGGGATCCGATATTTGCATGAAAACAAAATTATACATCGTGATCTAAAACCTGAAAACATAGTTCTTCAGGATGTTGGTGGAAAGGTAGGTGAAACCTGAAGAAATGTTACATGCCAATTGAATACAGTCTTCCTGGTGTAGTCTTTGAAGTCTGTTGTCTTTCCATAGCATTTTATACTTTTTCTATCCCAGCCTCATTACACTGAACTGTGGTTTTGTGTTTAGATGTTTGTCTCCTCTGCTAACACAATGGTTCCATTAGAGAAGGAACTGTGCCTACCTTGCTCACTTCTGTTTTCTAATATTGTATCTAGTAGAGATAATAGGCAGTGAGTAAAAATAGTTTGTTAATCCCTTACAAAGCACATCCAACGCACATCCTGAATTTAGTTAAGTATGTTTATTTAACTATGTTTCTTATTTAAGAACAAACTCATCCTCCTCCCCAAAAATCCTAAGTTCTATATTTAAGTAAAATTCAAAATCTTGATTTCTCAGATTCTTAAATGAGTCATCTTGAGGAGAACCAGAGATTATGCATTGATTCCTGGAATACTTGTATTTATTAGAATAATTTAAACAGTTTTCTTGTGACTAGCACTCAGGTTCCACTCCAATAAAGATGTAAAACCAAGAGTCCGAATTTTGAATTGGATTGTGTGGTCTTTAGTTGATGATGGTGGTGGTCAGTTGAAGGAGATGAAACCTTGATGGTGCCTCTTCTCTTAGGAACCTTTCATGTACGATTGGCAGCAACTGTTGCTGTTTTTTGTTTTGTTTTGTTTTGTTTTTTGTTTTGTTTTTTGTATCCAAAGACTTCAGGATATTCTTGGAGTTAGACTTACTCAGTGGTATGATGCTTTTTCAAGTTTGGAATCATCTTTACCTTTCCCTTCTGGTTTAATGGATCAAGCTTATTCTGAATATACCAAAATAAAAACTAATGATTTATACTTAATTTTTAAGCATTTTTTTTATCATGTATCAGTACTGTGTTAGATTCTTTTGTTTCATTATTTCATTGACCCTAATAATAATTCTGTGAAGTAAGGATTGTTGGTAATACCATCATTTAGGAAACAGAGAAGTAACTTGATCAAGGTCACATAAGCAGTGGAGCTCAGGCTTGAAATACATTTGTGGTATTCCAGATCCTAAGCTCTTCCCCACCACCCTCTCCAGAGCCTTATAAGGACATTGTTGGCTCTCCCTTCCAGAGTTCTCAATCATTTAATACTTATTGTATTGCAGATTATGCATAAAATAATTGATCTGGGATATGCCAAAGATGTTGATCAAGGAAGTCTCTGTACATCTTTTGTGGGAACACTGCAATATCTGGTGAGACATGGATTGTTTCTTTGAATTCAAGTGTATGGGATTCATGTTCTTATTTCTGAAGGTCAACTATAGTAGTTCAGAAATAAAGTAGCTTTTCTCTTACAGTGTTGATGTTTAATGCATTTTTGTTTTTCTTTTTAAGGCCCCAGAACTCTTTGAGAATAAGCCTTACTCAGCTACTGTTGATTATTGGAGCTTTGGGACCATGGTCTTTGAATGTATTGCTGGATATAGGCCTTTTTTGCATCATCTACAGCCATTTACCTGGTAAGAAATGGAAGAGAACTTTGGTTTGTTTGATGGGAATAGAAATTTTCAGTTAACCTGCTCTTTTTCCTTCCACTCCCGTCATATGGCGTAATTGCCTTTTAAACAAATAATTGACTAAAAATAAATGTCAAAAAATTATAGTGTGTGAGAATCAGTTGTCAATTGAGGTAACTTGTTTTATAGGCATGAGAAGATTAAGAAGAAGGATCCAAAGTGTATATTTGCATGTGAAGAGATGACAGGAGAAGTTCGGTTTAGTAGTCATTTACCTCAACCAAATAGCCTTTGTAGGTAAGTATATTTTAGTTGAGGAAGTTCACCTTGGTTTCTTAAGGGTTATTAAAAAAAAAAAAAAACCAGTAGAATTGTTGTCTGTTTGAAGTAGTACTGTGCAGTAAAACTTTCTGTGATAATGAATAAGTTTTATATCTGTGATGGCCCCATGAGACTGTTGAGCACTTGAAAGTTTGTAGTGTGACAGAGGAATTCAGTTTTAAATTTTATTTAATTTTAATTAATGAAAGTGTAAATGCAAATAACCACTTGTGACTATAGGCTACCATTTTGGACAGCACAGGTCTAGTAGAATTAAGAACTCCTGCTATAATAAGATTCTTGGGATACTGAAGTAAATAGGTTCCTTGGAGAAAGGAATGGACTTACCTGTTGAAGTTTCCAGTACTTACATATCTAGTTTTTGGGTTGTTTTTTTATGGAAAAAAATTTGTTCCCTGTCATTTCATGGATTACTTGAAAGTAAGATACAAAAGGATACAGGTGGGTAATGAGAAAGTACAGGACAACTTATCAAATTACCTTTTTTCACAATACTAAAGGGAAACTGGAACATAAAATGATTTTTCACCCTATTTTTGTATGCTTTCTAGTTTGATAGTAGAACCCATGGAAAACTGGCTTCAGTTGATGCTGAATTGGGATCCTCATCAAAGAGGAGGACCTGTTGACCTTACTTTGAAGCAGCCAAGATGTTTTGTGTTAATGGATCACATTCTGAGTTTGAAGGTAAGTTTGAATGTGGTCTACTTCATAAGACTTGCATTGAAGTTAACAAATTTACTTGGAAAATGATCATAAACATTTTAATAATCTCTGATACTTATTTGAAAAGAAAATTATAGTTTTAGAGCTGATATGTTTTTACTTCTTTAGTAAGCCTTCTCAGTTTTATTTCTTCTCGTCTTCTGAAAATGCTTTTTATTCTGTCCAAGAAACCAACATAGTTCTTCTTGCCTACCAAGTCAAGTCTAAACTTACCTGCCTGCTTTTTGGAGCTTTCTTCATGCAGGTCGTCCCCAACCAAGTGCTTGCCGTGGCCATGCTTCTCTTACCTTTTATTTTGCTAGGTCCAGCTTGTCACTGCTTCTTATGCCATCAAGCACATTATCCATTTTGTGCTTTGACAGGCTCTCCTGCCCCAAATTATCTCTGTCTCTGTGTATCTTCTCAGCTACACTGGCACAGATTCAACTCTCCTTTTCTCTGAATGGTCTCTGTCACATATTTAGTCATTTAAATCATAGTTACTATATTTTCTAATTGTTTCTCATCTTCCACTCATGCCTCTCCATATAGGTTATCTTCTTCTTTAATGCTGAGATTATTCTTACTACTTTTATTAACAGTCACTCACCCTACCATCATGCTATCCCTACCTCTGTCAAAAGCCATGTATCAGGTTCTCAGTAAATATTCATTGCTATGAATGAGAGGCTCTGTTATGCTCTATACCTGGAAACAACTCTCATCTGCAGTCTTCCTATAGTTATTGATTCGGTAGTAGTAGATAGGGTTTCTAAAGTGGGAAGAATCTGTGGTGAGTGTTTGGTGGTGAGCATCCAAGGCCATCTTGGAGGCAGGAGGAGGATAGTTGGGGGTGGGGCTAAATTTTATTTTCTAGAAAAAAAAATTGAAATGAGAAGTTATAATCATGTAAGGTTTTACTATAATATTGGCATAACTTATTAAATAGGAACTTGGGGCCACGTTGATGTCATTCTTGGCTAATGCTGAAAAATCATCTGGCTTCTTGATTTGGTTTTCTTCTGTTGTGCCAAGGAATAAATTATTCCTTAGTGTGTTAGCCCAGCAGCACTTGGTGACATCTTTTAGTTCTTTGGTGCTCCTGAAAATTTTTGTCTTTTATCCCAGATTTTTTTCAGACTCCTCATGTGATTGTAGCATCATTTCCACTCTGAGGTATATGTGAACATGTGCCTATTATTGAACACAGGGAAAGAGTCCTCCTTACATGTTTTGTGGTCTGTAGACTTCAGTTTGCAGAACCACCATTTACCTGTCTGTGAATCTGGGGCAAATACTTACTTTACGTATCTATCTATCTGTCTTCAGCTCAGGTACAGTAATATCTTCTTTAAAGACTCAAAATTGTGAGATTGTGCAGGATAAGGTATGTGTAGGATACTATTCATAGTAATGGGGAGATGCTTCTGATACATGATAATAGAACTGGATTTTGAAAGATGAGTAAGAATTAATCAGGGGAATGCACAGGGAGAATGACTTACAGATGGGAACATCAGTAGTACATGAATATGAACTGCAAAACAGTTTGCATTGTAAGACATTTTCTAAGGTGCTTATTGTTCAAAGAAGGAATGATGTCTGTTTGATTTTCATTTAAAAAGGAAATCAACAAAACGATTACTAGAATACTTTCCTTTTTAAAAAGATTACATGATTTTCCAGCTGTGTATTATGGCAAACTTTAAATAGGAAAGTTGAAAAAAGTATACTGAACTTTTCCACTGAAGATAATGGTAAAAGAGAAGTATTTGATTATTCCTTCTTTGCCTCCTTTTCATGCTCCTAAGTATAAGTGTATCCTAAGTGTCTCTCCTTGGTTTTCTCTTTTTCGATATTATCTTTTTCTTCCTTTCCTTTGTCATCTCTTTAGTTGTATAACTTTATCTATAAATTGAATATGGACAACTTCCAAATTTATTTCTTCAGTTGTGACTTTTCTAGAGAGTGTTTGTAATTGCTAAATAACTATACTTGGTGGTCTCACTGACACCCAAAACTTAATTTATTAAAAACCGAACGAACACCTTTGTTCCATTAAATCTCATCTACAGCTTTTGCTGTGCTTCTTGCCACTGTCATCTTTCCAGCTACCTAGGTGGCATGGCTTGTCTGACTGTTCCTTCTCATCCAGTTGCATATCCAATTATTTTGTCAAATTTATCTTTTGAATGCTTTAACGATTCTGAGCTTGTCAAGTTCTCAATTTAAAAAGACTTCTTCCAAGTTTCTCTTTGCTTATCGAATAAAGTCCAAACCCTTACATTTAGTATTCAGTATTTGTCTTGGTCTCCTTTCATCCTATACTTGCAGCCTTATCTCCTATTATACCCTAAGGGGGCTTCATTTTAGGTACATTTGGATTATTTATACTTATTTTTAAAAAGATTTATTTGAGAGAGCGAGCTGGGGGAGGGGCAGAGAGAGAGAGAATTTCCAGCAGATTCCCTGCTGAGCATGGAGCCCCGACGTGACTCTCATCTCAGGACCCTGAGATCATGACCTGAGCCAGAATCATGAGATGGGTGCTCAACTGACTGAGACACCCAGATGCCCCTGGATTATTTATAATCTTTGATTATTCTCATCCATTTCTACCTCTCTGTCTCTGCCTACCTTGTTTTCTACCTAGAACCTTTCTTCTTTCAATCTTTCCTTGTTCTAATCTTCCTTCCTTTTCCTAAGTTTAGCTCATAGTTCCTCTTTTATAAAGCATCCCTTTCCTTCCATGAAGTGAACTCCTTTGGAATCTGCAGAATACTTAATAATATTATAGTACATATAGTATTTTGCCTTGTATTTTAGTTCTCTTCATGTTTAATATCTTCTATTTGGCCATTATCCTGTGGAGGGCAAGGATCATAAGTTACTCAGTTTGCATACCTGCTACCATCACAATGCTCTTAATAGTATTTATCACAGTAGTCACTTATTAAATACTTGAGGAACAAAAGGATAAATGTAAGTTGTATTTCCTCTCTCTTTCTTTTGCTCTCTTATGGTTCAGCTTTGGTTGTGGGATTCCATGATTACTTACCTAGTTTGACATAAACTATGTGTAAAAGTATATATCCACCTTAGAATATTCATCCTAAGTTTCTGCTGTTGCCATTAGTGGTAGCTGTCATATTATAAGATCTGCTTAGAATGGGAGGGAGTGGAAGGTCTCAGTTGGGATACTTGTTTTGTAAATCCATGTCAACTTTGACAAGTCCCTCCTCTTCCTCTCACCTTTTTCAAACATGAAGATCATTATAAAAGGAAAGTTAATGTTTTACCTTTGTAATAAGCATTTCTAACAGAAATAATTTTAATCTAATAATATACTGTATGTTAATTGAATTTTAAAAAAAGTAATTTTAATCATTTGCATATACTAGTCAGCGTAATGCACTGGAGAAACATAGGTATTAACTTTGTATGACTTATCTAAGAACAATAGAAGGAAGAGGATTTAAAATCATGTTGTTTTCAAAAGACTTCTCAGGACTCTGGTTTCTCTCTGCCAAAATGGAGCTTAGAAGATCTAATTAACAGGATGTTATATGAAAATACTTAACACTGTGGTTGGCATTTATTAGGGACTTCATAAATGGGAATATTTCCTTCTAGGTATACAGTACGTTTCTGAGAATAAATAAGGTTGCCTTTTTATTTTTAATTTTTAAAAAGTAATTAATTAATTTTTTTAAAGAGGGAGAGAGAATCCCAAGCAGGCTCCATGCTTAGCGTGTAGCCCGACAGGGGGCTTGATCTCACAACCCTGAGATCATGACCTGAGCTGAAATAAAAAATTGGGTGATTAACTGACTAAGCCACCTAGGCACCCCTAAGTGTTGACTTTTAGAATTGGGCTTTTTGTTTCTAGATTTTGTACATCCCTATAATTTCGAAACTTTATTCTTTGGATCTAACATCTGCTATAGGAAAGTAAACTCTACTGTTCAGTTTTCAGAATGTCATTTAATAATTATGGAAGGAGATCTCACTTTAGAAAATGATAGAACCTTGTTTAGTATAGAGATAATGTCTTTTGCTCATATTCCTTTAATATCTAGCAGTGAATCTTTCATGTAATAAATGATCAGTAATCATTTTTTGGGGGTGCCTGAGTAGCTCAGTGAGTTAAAGCCTCTGCTTTTGGCTCAGGTCATGATCCCAGGGTCTTGGGATCGAGCTGCACATCGGGCTCTCTGCTTGGTGGGGAGCCTCCTTCCTCCTCTCTCTCTGCCTGCCTCTCTGCATACTTGTGATCTCTGTCTGTTAAATAAGTAAACATCTTTAAAAATAAATCATTTTTTCTCATTTATACAGATAGTACACATCCTAAATATGACTTCTGCAAAGATAATTTCTTTTTTGTTACCACCTGATGAAAGTCTTCATTCACTGCAGTCTCGTATTGAGCGTGAAACTGGAATAAACACTGGTTCTCAAGAGCTCCTTTCAGAGACGGGAATTTCTCTGGATCCTAGGAAACCAGCCTCTCAATGTGTTCTAGATGGAGTCGTAAGAGAATTCTGATATACCTAGAGTATAAGAAATCTGTTAGCATAGAGGGATTGCATGCCCTGCATTTTTTTTGATGCATAGTTGGAATCTCCTTGGGGGGCGGGTGGGATGTACCTTACAATTCTTATTTTATCCTACTCATTACTCTTATCATTGCTTTGCAAAGTGAACAAAATACGTTTTAAACTTTGTATGACTTTCTCTTTGGTGCCAGTTTTCTCCCCCCTCTTTTTTTCCCTCTTTTGTACTTAAAGCCTAGAACCTTGAAATTAGACCAGCAGTCTCATAGATCCTGCCAGAGGATAGATGGATGGTAAAATATTGTGCTCATGACTCTTTTGTTGTTGTTGTTGTTTTACTTTTTTGAGGCAAATTTTATATATCGTGTAATTTACCCATTTCATGTGTACAATTCAGTGTTTTTTTTTTAATTAAATTTGCCTAATTGTGCAGCCATTGCTATAAATCCGTTTTAAGATATTTCCATATCAATAAGATCCTTGATGACCACTAACTCTTAATCTCCATT
Organism: Mustela nigripes; assembly: GCF_022355385.1. NCBI lineage: Eukaryota > Metazoa > Chordata > Mammalia > Carnivora > Mustelidae > Mustela > Mustela nigripes. Next base: position 164,087,408 of record NC_081560.1, on the reverse strand, counting down.
CTTTTCACTTCAGGCATCTACTAATTTACTTTCTATCTCAGTAATTTGCCTTTTCCAAATACTTCATATAAGTGGAATCGTACAGTGTATAGTCTCTTGTGTCTGACTTCTTTAACTTAGTATTATGTTTTGAAGGTTCATTTATGTCCTAGCATATATAAGAACTTCATTCCTTTTGATTACTAAATAGTATTCCCGTTGTATGGATATATGTTGTTAAGACTTTTTGCTTTTGTCCTTTTGGGTCTTGTGATTGTTTTTCACTTTAGCCCATACTACAGTTATTTATTTTTCCTAAGTAGTAATCTAGACCTTAAATTTGTAAGATGTTTGCTAATAAACATTAATGTTATTCATTTGCATTTCACAATGAATTTCATAGGAAATATGGTGTTTAAGTACTTAGAGAACCTAGTATTTTCAAGGATTTTTTTTGTTTCTTTTTCAGAGAGGCTGTGATAGCTATATGGTGTATTTGTTTGATAAAAGTAAGACTGTATATGAAGGACCATTTGCTTCCAGAAGTTTATCTGACTGTGTAAATTATATTGGTAAGTATAGCTCATATACTGACCGAGGTTTAAAGCTGAAATATAATTTTGACTCAGTATGGTTAGTAGAAATGGTCTTTTGGTGTTTCTGTTCTGTATCTCATACTTTGGGTTCATAAGTGTGGTTAAAAAATGAATTTATATAGTTTGCAAGGTAAAATTGTAGATTTCAATTCACTTCTAGATCCCTCATTTGGAAAAAGACTTACTTTCCATAGGATAGGGCTCTCATAGAAGAATGAGTCTCCACTATTAATTAAGCCTACTTTCTAGTTGTTCCTTAAGCATGTTCAAGTATTTTGTTTTATCATATGAATACTGCTTAATGTTAATGATTTCATTTATCCTGTGAAAATTATTCTTTTCTTTGGAAGAAATGATACATTTCTGTATACCCAAAACTAAAATCAAGCATAATATTATAAAATCAAGAACAAGACTGGGCATAGGGCTAAAATTATGTAATCTTTCCTCCGTGTTACCTTTTTGTTAGTTTTTTTTTAGCAATAGCTTTAAATTTATAGAAAGTTGAGTAATAGTACAAAGTTTTCATGTTATCTGAGTAGATAGTACAAAGTTCTCATGTAGTTCCCCTTCCCAACACATATCATTTCCTCAGATGTTAACATCTTATATTGTATAGTACATTTGTTATGCATAAAGAACCAATAATATATAATTATTAACAAAGACCTGTACTTTTTTCATTTTTCCTTAGTTTTTATCTGGTGTCCTTATTCTGTTCCAGGATCTCACCCAGGATACCACATTACATTTAGTTGTCTTATCTCCTTAGACTTTTCTTGGCCATGACAGTTTCTCAGACTTTTCCTTGTTTTTGATGACCTTGACAGCTTTGAGGAATACTGGTCAAGTATTTTTTAGGATGCACCTCGGTTGCAGTTTGTCTGATTTTTTTTTTTCTGCTCATGATTAGAATAGGGTTAGGCTTTTGAGACATCACAGAAATAGTGTCATTTTCATCACATTTTATGAAGAGTATATACTTTGAATGTGATTTCTGACTCTTGGTGATGACCTTGGATCACCTGACTAACGTAGTGTCTCTCAGATTTTTCCACCTTAAAGTTTAGTCTCCCCTCTGACCTCTTCCATACTGTGAAGGAGGTCAATATGTAGACCCCAAGGAATTACTCTTCCCTTCCTTTAATTTATTTGAAATTCTTTTGCATATGAGATTTATCTCTTCTCTCCCATTTATTAATTTATTGTCATTTATTCTATCAATATGAATACATGGATATTTGTCTTATGCTTTGGATTATAACCCAAGACTAATTTATTTTGTTCTTCAAATTGCTGCATTTTTGGTCACTAGGAGCTATTTCATTTGGCTTTCTCTCCCTCTTTCACTTGTGTCATCAATTAGGGTTTTTAAATTTCTTTTTCTTTAAGCACTTCCTTTCTGATACCAAAACATGTTCGATGTCTATCTTGTGTATTTCTTGTCCCAGTCCTAGGATCAGCCATTTCTCCAAGGAGCCCTGGTTCCTTTAATTGGAGAATAGTGTTAGAACCCAAAATCTGGACACTAGGAGTGCGTTTTGCTGCTGGAGTATCATTTACTGCTGGACCTTTTTATTTTTTTTTAATATATGATTTGTTTGTGTGGAAAAAGACTCCCCTCACCTAGACTCTTTTTCTTTAAAGTGTTTGGGTTATTTCGTTTGTTTTTGTTTGTTTGTTTGTTTGTTTGTTTTGTCTGTTGTAGTAAGTCTCAGGAGGAAGAATGGGTATATAAGAATAGAAGAAAGATTATTGGAGACTATTAATTATTAGGGGAGGCAAAGATTTTTTCCAGATATGTATAGTTTTATTTTTTTTAAGTCTGCTTCAGATATTGTGGTTTTTCAGTATTAACCCAGTGTAGTTTCATTTCTCTGAATGTTTTCATTGGAAAAGAATAATGGAGACTATAATTGCCACTTTAAAGTATAGGATGAATCTCTTCAGCCTTGGAGAATTTCAGAATGTTAAAGGGCAATTTCATTGTACTTAACATATATCTGCCATAGTTTTATTTATTTATTTATTTTTCTCCTCCCCTCTCCTTCTTTCTCCTTTTGATAGTTTTATTTTTTTAATTAATGAAATAATTTGAAAGAAAGAGTGAGAGGGAGAGAGCATGAGCAGGGGGAGGGGCAGGGGGAGTAGCAGACTCCCTGCTGAGCAGGGAGCTCAGTCTTCAGACTCTCAGATCATGACCTAAGCCAAAGGCAGACACCCAACTGACTGAGTCACCCAGGTGCCCCTGCCATGATTTTAGAAAGTACCATTCCCTTTACTAAGGGCAAGAGATAACCATCAATAAATAATTTTATATATCTGGCATTGAAGAAGGCATATTATTTTAAAAAGATTTTATTTATTTATTTGACAGATAGAGATCACAAGTGGACTGAGAGGCAGGCAGAGAGAGAGGAGGAAGCAGGCTCCCTGCTGAGCAGAGAGCCCAAAGTGGGGCTCTTGTGTATTTCTTGTCCCAGTCCTAGGATCATCCATTTCTTCAAGGAGCCCTGGTTCCTTTAATTGAAGAATAGTGTTAGAACCCAAAGTCAGTTAGAAGCCGAAGTCAGAGGCTTTAGCCCACTGATCCACCCAGGCGCCCCAGAAGAAGGCATATTTTACTAAACTGTTGGTTACCCTGTATGTTTTCCTGAAGTTGGGTTGGTAGTCCAGGAGATGAAACTTATTATTCAGAGGCAGGAAAGACCATGGAAAGATTGTGGAGGACAAGGGACTTCATTTAGAACTTGAAAGAAATAAAGAATTTCGATTAATGGAGAAAAAAGGGAGATTCCCCGTTAGATGCAAGAAAAAAAAGGATAAAGGAATAATTGCAAGCTTTGTGATTATGTAGTGATTATTTATTTTTATTTCCCCTCATACCTGGAATGGGGCTTATGTATTGCAGTTCAGTAAATGTATGTTGAACTGAATGAAACAGTAACAATTGATTCTTTCTAGCATCAGTTTCTAGAATCTAGAGGAGTGATATTTGTAGGGACAGGAAATCAGAAAGAAAGATAGATGAACTCTAAAATTTTAAAAGTAATTTCCTTTCTCTTTTCCCCCATCTTTTTATATAAAGTACGGGACAGCAAAATACAGCTTCCAATTATACAGCTGCGTAAAGTATGGGCTGAAGCAGTACACTATGTGTCTGGGCTAAAAGAAGACTACAGCAGGCTCTTTCAGGGACAAAGAGCAGCAATGTAAGTGGATTCTGTTATTTATAGGTGCAGTGTCATGTGCATTAATGCTCAAGAATTAATCTTGCTGTTTTCATTAAACAGTATTCCATGCAATACTGAAATATTGGGCTAATCTGAAGTGTAATTGTAATATTCTGACCAGACTTTTTAAGAATTCTTACTAATAGTCTGAAACCATCCAATTGCAATAGCTTGAGGGTAGTTCCTGAAAGGTCCTAGTATAAGAAGATTGTTTTATCTTAGAATATCATAGACAGGGAGTTTTTAGAGACTAGATTCTAAATTAACTAATTCTCACAGATTGATAATAGAAATGTAGGCTTTTGATTTACAACAAGTTAAGCTATTAAATTTTTGTCCACTGTTTCTGAAATACTGATTTTTTTTTTCTGCTATGGGTTAGGTTAAGTCTTCTTAGATACAATGCTAACTTGACAAAAATGAAGAACACTTTGATCTCAGCATCTCAGCAACTAAAAGCTAAATTGGAGTTTTTCCACAAAAGCATTCAGCTTGACTTGGAAAGATACAGTGAGCAGATGACTTATGGGATATGTAAGTGTTTGGGTAACATGTTTGAAAGAAATGTTGCTATCTGCTGTCTACTATGTTGCCTTCTTGCCTCATAGCCCATTGTTTCACTTATACTCTGGTTAGAACAAGAGACAGGTTGCCTCAAGTCATCATAAATAGTGTTTGTACTAAATAGTAGCTCCTTTTAACTTTTAGATTAGCAACTTTACTTCCCCGCAATTGGACTGTGGTTGGACTAAAATTGCTTAGCTCCAGAAAAATTTAAAGAATTTAAGAACTTTTGATTTTCAAGCCTCATTTTTAAAATAGATAAAATGTCTCGGGGTGCCTGGGTGGCATTATTGGTTTAGTGTCCAGCTCTTGGTTTTGGCTCAGGTTATGATCTCAGGGTCCCAAGATTGAGCCCCACAGTGAGCTTTGTGCTCAGCATGGAGTCTGCTGAAGACTCTGTCTCCCTCTTCTTCATCCCCTCTCCCCCGCCCCGTGTGTTCTCTTTCTCTCTCAAATAAATAAATAAATAAATATTAAGTAAAAAAGATACAAAGTCTGTATTGAGGTGACTCCTTAACCAGAGAAATTTTAAACTACTTATCTTTTTTTTTTTAAGATTTTATTTATTTATTTGACAGACAGAGATCACAAGTAAGCAGAGAGTCAGGCAAAGAGAGAGAGAGGGGGAAGCAGACTCCCCGCTGAGCAGAGAGCCTGACTCAGGGCTCGATCCCAAGACCCCGGGATCACGACCCGAGCTGAAGGCAGAGGCTTTAACCCACTGAGCCACCCAGACACCCCTTTAAACTACTTATCTTTCTGTAAATAACAACACAAATGATTCTAGGGTTTTTTCTTCAAAACCATCTACTGTTGAGTCCCATTTTTTTTTTTTAATATAGTACACAGCCTCTAGTTTTCAGTATTTAACTCTAAGCTCTCTCCCTTCATATGTATTAAGGAAATGTAAGATGCTGAAGGGGCCACCACCAATATTTCTGTTTTCTGTCATAAAACATATTCTTTCTTCGGGAAACAAATCCTGTCCATATACTTGTCTTGAGCAAGGTATGTGTATCTCAGAATAAATGATCAGCAGTGTCCAATTGAGTGAATCATTTTACCCACTAGAGCTTGTTCTATGATTGATGTTTTATTTCTATTTGTGTATAATAGGCATTCTGGTGAGTGACAAAACACTATAATTTTTTCACCAGATTATCTCCTACTAGTCATTTGTGTATCTTATACAAGGGTTAAAAAAGAATGACATAGACCTGTGTACTGATACTAAAAGATCACTTAGGTCTTTAATGGCAATGATATTTTAAGTTGGGGGGAAAAAATCAAAGAAAGAAAAGCATGTAGAGATAGTTTCACTTATGAGGGAAAAGGGTGTGTGTCTGTATAACAAAAGATTAATGTAAGATCCTTAAAGTGGAGAGGAGGAAGAGAGACTTTTCTTTGTATATCCTTTTATAGTGTTTGATTTTTTAAAAAACCATGTTCATGTATTACTTTTTATTTTTTTCATTTTTAAGAGAAAACTATTTATATTGGTTTCTTAGGGGTGCCCTAACAAGTAATAAATTGGGTGGCCACAGAAATTTACTGTCACACAGTTCCAAAGGCTGACAATCCAAAATCAAGATTTTGGCAGGGTCATGAGCCCCTTGAGAGCTATGGGGAAGAATACTTCCTTGCTTCTTCTTAGCTTCTTGTGGTTTGCCAACAGTCCTTGGCTCCTTGGATTACAGTTGCCGCACTGTAATCTCTGCCTCTGTTATCAACGTAGCGCTCTCCCTTCTTATGTCTGGGTCTCTGTATCTCTTCTCTTCTAAGGATATAGTCATACTGGACTAATCAACCCTATTCCAAGATGACCTCATCTTAATTTAGCTAATTGCATCTGTAGTGACCCTGTTTCCAAATAAACTCACATTCTGAGGTTCTGAATTAGGACTTCAACATATCTTTTTGGGGGACAGTTCAACCTATAATGTCATTTCTGATGTTGATATGGCAAGAAAGTAGATAGATCAGTAATTAAAGGTATAGCTATTTCTGAGATAATCAATTAAGACTTTTTTTTTAGCCTCAGAAAAAATGTTAAAAGCATGGAAGGAAATGGAAGAAAAGGCTATCCATTATGCTGAGGTAAGATCACTAGTTCATCTTTTATTTTTTTTTTTAAGATTTTATTTATTTATTTGACAGAGAGATCACAAGTAGACAGAGAGGCAGGCAGAGAGAGAGGGAAGCAGGCTCCCTGCTGAGCAGAGACCCCCCCCCCCATGTGGCACTCGATCTCAGGACCCTGAGATCATGACCTGACCCGAAAGGCAGGGTGGCCTAACCCACTGAGCCATCCAGGCGCCCTCACTAGTTCATTCTATACGCATATTAATTCCTGAGGTCTCTCTTAGAAATTGTCTTCGGTTTTGGTATATAGAATATTTTTCATGTTATTACTGAATATCAGACAAAAATCTAGTAGATGTTTTGTGTGTGTAGAGAGAAGTACCATAGTTGATTAAAAAAAAAAGAGGGGCTTTGGGCAAATGAGATAAAACTGAAACCTCACTAAACTTCAGTTTCCATATTATTACTATGTGGACTTTATAGTAGGTTTATGCAGATTAAATGGGAGTACATAATAAATGGTAGTTATTGCTGTTATTTTTGAGTGGTTTATTTTTTTTTTAATTTTAATTTTTTTATTACGTTGTGTCAGTGACCATACAGTACATCATTAGTTTTTGATGTAATATTCCATGATTCATTGTTTGCATATAACAGCCAGTGCTCCATGTAATATGTTCCCTCCTTAATACCCATCACTGGGCTAACCCATCTCCCTACCCCCATTCCCTCTAAAATCCTCAGTTTGTTTATTGAAGTCCATAGTCTGTTATGGTTCATCTCCCCTTCCAATTTCCACCACTTCATTTTTCCCTTCCTTCTCCTAATGTCCTCCATGCTGTTCCTTATGTTCCACAAATAGGTGAAACTATATGGTAATTGACTTTCTCTGCTTGACTTATTTCACTTAGTATAATTTCCTCTAGTTCCATCCATATTGATGCAAAAGTTGGGGATTCATCCTTTCTGATGACTGAGTAATATTCTATTTTATATATGGACCACATCTTCTTTATCCATTTATCTGTTGAAGGGCATTTCATTTCTTTCCACAGTTTGGCTGTTGTGGACATTGCTGCTATGCGCATTAGGGTGCATGTGGCCCCTTTTTTCATTACATCTGTATCTTTGGGGTAAACACCCAGTAGTACAATTGCTAGTCATCGGGTAGCTCTATTTTTAACTTTCTGAGGAACCTCCACACTGGTTTCCAAAGTGGCTATATTACCTTGCATTCCCACCCACAGTGTGATAGGGTTCCCCTTTCTCCACAACCTCTCCAACACTTATTGTTTTTTGCCTTGTCGATTTTTGCCATTCTGACTGCTGTAAAGTGGTATCTTAGTGTGGTTTTGATTTGAATTTCACTGATGGCTAATGAAGGTGAACATTTTTTCATGTGTCTGTTAGCCATTTGTATGTCTTCTTTGGAGAAGTATCTGTTCGTGTCTTCTGCCTATTTTTGACTTGATTATTTGTTTTTTGGGTGTTGGGTTTGAGAAATTCTTTATAGATCTTGGATATCAGCTTTTTGTCTGTAGTGTCATTTGCAAATATCTTCTCCCATTCCGTGGGTTCCCTCTGTGTTGTTGACAGTTTCTTTTGCTGTGCAGAAGCTTTTTATCTTGATGAAGTCCTAAAAGTTCATTTTCACTTTTGTTTCCCTTGCCTTTGGAGACATGTCTTGAAAGAAGTTGCTGAGGCCAGTGTCAAAGAGGTTACTACCCATATTCTCCTCTAGGACTTTGATGGATCCGTGTCTCACATTGAGGTCTTTCATCCATTTAGAGTTTATCTTTGTGTATGGTGTAAGCATATGGTCAAATTTCATTTTTCTTTATATAGCTGTCCAATTTTCCCAGCACCGTTTATTGAAGAGACTGTTTATTCTCCATTGGATATTTTTTCCTGCTTTGTTGAAGATTAACTGACCGTAGAGTTGAGGGTCCATATCTGGGCTTCTTATTCTGTTTCACTGATCTATGTGTTTGTTTTTGTGCCAACACCATGTTATCTTAGGGATCACAGCTTTGTAATATAGCTTGAAATCAGGCAATGTGATGCCCATAGCTTTGTTTTTCTTTTTCAGCAGTTCCTTGGCGATTTGGGTCTTCTTTGGTTCCATACAATTTTTAGGATTGTTTGTTGCAGCACTTTGAAAAATGCCATTGGTATTTTGATCAAAATGGTGTTGAAAGTATAGATTGCTCTGGGCAGCATAGACATTTTAACAATGTTTATTCTTCCGATCCATGAGCATGGAATGTTTTTCCATCGTTTTGTGTCTTCTTCAATTTCTTTCATAAGTGTTCTGCAGTTTGTGGAGTACAGATCCTTCACCTCTTTGGTTGGTTTTATTCTAAGTTATCTTATGGTTTTTGGTGCTATTGTAAATAGAATCAATTCCCTAATTTTTCTTTCTACAATTATTTTGTTAGTGTATAGGAAAGCAGCTGATTTCTGTGCACTGATTTTGTATACTGCCACATTACTGAATTGATGTATGAGTTCTAGTAATTTAGGGGTGGATTCTTTTGGGTTTTCCACATAAAATATGATGTCATCTGTGAAGAGAGAGTCTGCTTTCTCCCTCCCCTCATTCCCCACTTTTCCCCCTAAACTTTATAAATCTTATTCTTGGATTTCATTTTGGCCAGTTTTCTTGGTGTGGTGGCTTCCAATTGCTCCAAATTTTCCAAGAGTGCATCTTGCCTGGAAGGTGGTTGATATTTTCAACTCTGTATATTCCCTCAACCACCCCTCAACAGAATGACTAGGAGGAGGAACTCTCAACAAAGAAAAGAGTCAAAGACAGTGGCTTCTCCCGTTGACCTAAATGGATATGGATATAAACAAGGTGTCAGAAGTAGATTTCAGGGTTATAGTTATGAAGACAATAGCTAGTTTGGGGGAAACCATTAAAGGCAATATAGAGTCTTCAAGGGCAGAAATGATAGCTAATCAGGCTGAACTTAAAAATCCTATGAATGAGATGCAATCTAAGCTAGATACTCTAACAGCTAGGGTAAATGAGGTAGAAGAAAGAATTAGTGATGTAGAAGACAAACTGATAGAAAGGAAGGAACAGGAATCCTGGAACAAATACCTTAAAATCCATGAAAAGAGAATTGGATCGATGCCATGAAATGTTCCAATGTCAGAATTATTGGGATTCCCTGAGGGGGAAATGGGGAGAGAAAGAGGACTAGTAGATATATTTGAGCAAATTGAAGCTGAGAACTTCCCTAATCTGGGGAATGAAACAAGCATTCGTGTCCTAGAGGCCTAGAGGCAGAGAGGACACCTCCCAAGATCAAGAAGAACAGACCAATGCTCTGGCATATAATAGTAAAACTCAACAAATCTCAGAATCAAGGAAACCATTTTTTTTTTTTTTTAATTTGACAGAAAGAGATCACAAATAGGCAGAGAGGCAGGCAGAGACGGCGGCGGAGGGGGCGGGGAGCAGGCTCCCTGCTGAGCAGAGAGCCTGATGCAGGGCTCAATCCCAGGACACTGGGATTATGACCTGAGCCAAAGGCAGAGGCTTTAACCCACTGAGCCACCCAGGCACCCCTCAAGGAAACTACCTTAGGGGCAATTAAGGGGTAGAGATTCCTTACATACAGAGGGAAGAACATCAGAATAACATCAGAACTCTCCACAAAGACCTAGCAAGCCAGAAGGGGCTAGCAAGACATATTCAGGGTACTAAATGAGAAGAACATGCAGCCAAGAATACTTTATCTGGCAAGGCTGCCATTCAGAACAGATGAAGAGATACAGAGTGTCCAGGTCTGGCAGAAACTGAAAGAATATGTGGCCACTAAGCTAACCCTGCAAGAAATATTAAGAGGGGCTCTGTAAAAGGAGAAGTACCCCCAAAGTGATATAGAACAGAAGTTTACAGAGACAATCTATAGAAACAAGGACTTCACAGGCGACATAATGACAGAAAAATCATATCTTTCAGTAATCACTCTCAACGTGAACTGCCTAAATGCTCCCATGAAACAGCACAGGGTTGAGGTTTAATAAAAGGACAAGACCCGTCCGTATGCTGTCTACAAGGGACTCAATTTGAGTGGTTTAGATAGGATAGCTATACATCCTGGTTACCTGAAATGGTCCCGGTTTATACCTGTCTTGCAATAATTACTCCCTTTTACTCTCAAAATTATGCTTGTTTGGACAATAAATTCTATATGTGGTCATGCTGGTTATAGTTCATTCTCTAGGAGGCATATTCCTTCCTCAGTTGTTAAATCTGTCCATGGTCCCACTAAATTGTTACTCTCCTGAATTGCCAGTAGAAAGGCAGTTGATATCTTTGGGTAGGAAACCCATTATCTTGATCTTTCTGCATTCTTATTCAAGGCAGTTGGGCACAAGAGGCAGTGAAGATCATAAAGCTGAGATAACAGCAGTTTTGGTGGTCACTTTTTCTCTGTCTTGTTAGTGACACCTCTGTCTTTCTGCTTCTCAGGAGGAGAAAGCAAATGCTAGTAATTTACTGTTGTCAGAAGAGAAAAGAGAGAAGCATAGGTATTAAGTCTGTCCTTGTATGAAAGATTTTCAGAATCTGAAAGATAAAAAAGCTTGAACAAAGTCAGTGTTTCATGTTAAATCATTGAGTTCTCCTGCTGTTGCAGCAAATCATTCTCTGAGTTCTTTCTGTTTTGTGTGGTGGTGAGCCTATAATTTCTTTTGTGTTTCATCATATTTTAGGTGGGTGTCATTGGTTACCTGGAGGATCAGATCATGTCTCTACACACTGAAATCATGGAGCTGCAGAAGAGCCCTTATGGAAGACGTCAGGGAGACTTAATGGAATCTCTGTAAGTAAGGAAGTCTTGTGTTGCTGGTATGGATGTCTGTAATTTTTTGTCTCAGGTGGTACTTTCTGCATGTATCTGGCAGAGTAAGCCTGTATTTTTCTTTTCCATAAATTTTCTTTCTCCAAATATATTGCCATAATTTTATTTATTTATTTATTTATCTATTTATTTATATTTATTTTAAAGATTTTATTTATTGATTTGACACAGAGAGAGACAGCAAGAGGGGGAATGCAAGCAGGGGAAGTGGGAGAGGGAGAAGCAGGCTTTCCGCAGAGCAGGGAGGCCAGCGTAGGTCTTGATTCCAGGACTCTAGTATCATGACCTGATCTGAAGGCAGACTCTTAATAACTGAGCCATCCAAGTGCCCCATTGCCATAATATTTTAAAAGGAAGTTTTTCTTAGTTACAGAAATTTTGGAAATAACTTCAGGGATGACCTTTGCTTTTTTTTTTTTTTTTTTAAGATTTTATTTATTTGATAGAGATCACAAGTAGGCAGAGAAGCAGGCAGAGGTGGGAGGGGGAAGCAGGCTCCCTGCTGAGCAGAGAGCCTGATGTGGGGCTCGATCCCAGGACCCTGGGATCATGACCTGAGCCGAAGGCAGAGGCTTTAACCCACTGAGCCACCCAGGTGCCTCGACCTTTGCTTTTTTTTTTTTTTTTTTAAAGAATTTATTTATTTATTTGACAGACAGAGATCACAAGTAGGCAGAGAGGCATGCAGAGAAAGAGGAGGAAGCAGGCTCCCCGCTGAGCAGAGAGCCTGATGTGGGGCTCGATCCCAGGACCCTGGGATCATGACCTGAGCTGAAGGCAGTGGCTTAACCCACTGAGCCACCCAGGTGCCCCCGACCTTTGCTTTTTTAATCAAAGCATCATTTCATGTGAGTGTTATCAGGTTTTCAAGTATTCTAAGTTATAAACTGTTGCCCTACTTACCATAGTTCTAGCCCAAGTTATTGTCGTTAAATGCCCTAAATGAGGTTAACTTCCTAAGTGTCTGGATAGAAATTTGAAAATTTTATCCTAATCACAGGCCTTCATTTTTGCCCATTTAAGTGTTTCTGATGCAGAGATGTTGTATATGTGATTGTGGATCAGAGAGATGTGAAGTATCTCTTCATTAATTTATTATTTATTTATTATTTATTAGTTTTTAAAATTTTTATGAAAATATTTTACTTTTAAGTAATTTCTACCTCCCACTGTGGGACTTGAACTCATCACACCAAGATCAAGAGCCTCATGCTTTACTGACTGAGCCAGCCAGGTGCACCTAAACTTTGCATTTTTAGATCTTGCTTATTACCCAGTGAAATGCTGTGTAAAATGTTTGTTGGCAATATATATTTGCTTTAAAATAGGTTTATACTCTATTCAAATAATATTGTTCATTTCAAGTTGTTGATTATTAGTCATTGAGTTATCTTCACTTTTGCAAGCATGTTTTCTCTTTCGTAGGGAACAACGTGCCATTGATCTGTATAAGCAGTTAAAGCACAGACCTTCAGGTAAGACACTTAATCACTGTACACAAAGGCATTTTAGGAAACCATCACAAACTTAACAATTCCAGGGGATTGGATTTTTTAAAAAGCTGCAGAATAAATTCCAGTTTTGGTATTGCCATTGAGCTGCTTATGGTAAAACAGCTTTTAAGTTGGTGAGAATTTGAGAGATTAGGAAGGCAAAGTAACAAGAAAATTGAGATAGAAAACTTCCTAAAGGGAAGTGAAAGGAAGGAATGAAAGAGAAAAAAGGAACTCAAAGAAAGGGAAGAGGAAGCAAGAAAATGTGAGGAAAGATGGAAAAAATAAGTGCTGCTTAACATTAGAGAAGTTGAAAAGAATTTGGTACAATGAGTTCAGGTGTGGAGTAATTAGAGGAAAGGCCCATGTTCTAGGCCAAAGCAGCATACCTTGAAAGTGATGCCTTCATCTGCATCTGGTTACTGCTTATTTCATTGGCAAAACAATTCCTGTCGAACGTGCGCTGCATACAGAACATGGAATAAAGAACATGGTCTGTTGCCAAGAGCATTGGAGCTTAGATTCTTGACTGGGCAGCTTACTGACTAAGTACCTAATTTTCTTTCTTTTCTTTTTTTTTTAAGATTATTTATTTATTTATTTGACAGACAGAGATCTCAAGTAGGCAGAGAGACAGGCAGAGAGAGAGGAAGGGAAGCAGGCTCCTTGCTGAGCAGAGATCCCAATGTGGGGCTCGATCCCGGGACGCTGGCCTCATGACCTGAGCCAAAGGCAGAGGGTTTAATCCACTGAGCGACCTAGGCACCCCTCTAATTTTCTTGTATCTAATTTTCCTCTTCTGTAAAATGGGGCTGAAACCTCGGTTTCCTAATTCAGTGAGTGTGTGTAGCAATGTATTTGGGAGGTGTTTTGTGAAAATGCCTTGAGAAGTATAAAGTATTATATATCTGTGAGATACTATCCTCTGTTACAAATCGATTTGTTTTGACGGGTTATAGAAGAAATAAAAGGCTAAGCCTGTGCCTTAATTTGCTATATGTACCTAAATTACCAATAAATAAGTAAAACAAAAGACATGTTTTATACTTTAAGATTTACAAACGTGCAAATTAATATCCATCCATATGAAATTCCATCTTAACAAATAATGTGATCTCCTCTACATTGGTTTTTATTGGAGAGGAATTCATTCAGTTTATTCCTGTAGACATTTATGAGGTGTATATATAAGATAGGCACCCAGTGCTTCCTGGGGTCAGGGATAGTCAGAGGAGGTTATTGCAGGAGATGACATCTGAGATAAGCCTTAAAGGGTAAGTAGTAGGGAAAGGAGCTGGGTTCTTGGATGTACAAGTATAGTGAGTAAAGACACATATGTGTAACACTTAGCATGATTGAGGAAATGAAGTGACTGGGTTGTAGATTTTCAGGAGAGAGGCTGGATCAGATGTGACTGGATCATAAAGGATCTGGTCTGTTATGGTAAAGAGTTCGGATTTCATCATGATAGCAAAGAGAAACTTGAACACGTTTTAAGCAGGGGAATGGCATGACCAGATGAGCATTTCAGAAGTATGGCTTTGGTAACATTGCACATAGTGTGGCTAGACTGAAGACAGGCATTGGTTATGAGGCTGTTGAAATAATCATAACTCAGTATAGGGTGGGCCACGAGCTAAGGCAGAGAGCCTGAACTGTGGAGACTGGGTGAGAGGAAAGTAAAGGCAAGAGAGACACTTAGGAGGTAGAACTGATGGTGTTGGGTGATAGATTGAATTTGGATGGCTGGAGCTGGAGTAGGGATGCCTCCCAAGATTCTGGCTGTGGCAGCTGGGTGCATAGTCAGTAGGACCACTCACCATAAAGGCAAGTGTAGAAAGGATGGCAGACCTGATGGAAAAAGAAGATGAATTCATTTTTGTACATGTTGATGTTAGTGGGATATTAAAGTAGAGATGTCTAATAAGCAGTATTATATATATATATATGTATATATATGTATGTGTACATAACTACTCATATACATATATGTACATATGTATATGGAATTAGTAGAAAAGTTGGGGCTAGATATTTAGCTATTTGAGAATGATCAACCATAGGACTAAAGTGACCATCTTGAAAAAGTAAGTTGGGTAAGGAAGCCAAAGATGGAATCCCAAAGAATACCAACATTCAGGAAATGGCTAGAAGCAGAAGAGCTGCCCGAGAAGATTGGGAAATGACCAATATATAGAAGGAATGATATGATAGGAACAGGACAGAGAGAGTGTCAAGAAGAAAGTGATCAGTGGGGTGAAATGCTGCAGAGATGTGGGTAATAAAAATGTGATGTAAACATGCATTCAACTTAGCAGTTTGGACATCATTGTTGATCTTGGCAAAATATGGCCTTTGGGAACAGAACTCAGATTATGGAAGGCTGAGGGAGGAATGAGACACGAAGAAATAGAGAAGTCAGTCTAGACCAGCAATTCCCAAATCATGGTTCATGCACCCCAGAGGATCGATGAGGACAAAACTACTTTCATAACGCTAAGACATTTGCCTTTTTCACTATGTTGACATTTTCACTGATGCTGTGAAAAGCATTGGTAGGTAAACAGCTTATACCTCACTTAGCATGGATCATGGCACTAGTACCAAATTATATAAGTAGTCATACTTTTCACCATTATGCAATCACAGTTAAAAAAAAAAATAAGGTTCATTTAAGTATGTACTTGATAAGTAGTAAGAATTCTACTTAAATCTCAACCTTTGGGTACATGTCTTTTCAGTATTCTGTGTGATGAAAGGAGAAGTGCCCCTAGAGCACTTCTGCTCCATACTGAAGTCTACTGTTTTTCTCAGGAAAGCCACTGTGGCAGGTGTCTTCTCAGAAGTTAATGAAGCATGACTGTCATTTTAAGGGAAAAAAACAACGTTAGTTGCAATATTAAAATTCCATATTTCAAGCAAAAAAATAAAATTTAGGAAAACTTGTATCCATCAACTGAAATTTGTCAGCTTTTCAGTACCTAAACTATTTTTGATGAGACCAGTGGTGATATTAAAAAACTTGCAAAAAATGTAATACAAGGCTAGTTTTCTCACTAACAGATTTTGGAAAATAGTTATTTTTAATAAAAATATGTTTCACAGGTAAAGAGTTTTTTGTTATTTTTAAGTAAATAAGTAAATATTTTTAAACTTCTCAGTTTAATTCCCAAAAAACACCTTCGGGTTCTTAAGAATTTTCGAGTGTACAGCGGTCCTGAGACCAGTAAGTTTTAGAACTGCTTATCTAGGCTGTTCTTTTCAGAAGCTTTGCTGTTAAGGAAAGAAGAGGTGAGGACCCAAGAGAGAGAGATTCCGGGAGGTCAGTCTTCAGAAGGTAGACTTGAGCACATTTAAGTGCTTGGGCCCAAAAGCCTGTGGAAAGGGAGGTCCCTAAACAAGCTTGAGAGGCTGATTCACTTAGGCTTGCTTCCAGTGATATTACAGGGATTGGCAGTACAGATACTGACACTTCTGTGGGTGTAGGGGTTGGAAGGTGGGGATCTTACTGTCTTGTGGCCACCCATCCTGAAGTAAGAAGTGGAGTTAACTGTTAACAGAAGAGGTAACGGGATTAACAGAGGAAGTGATGACTACCTAGATTTAAAGAGTATGCTAAAGATTTTTAAAAGCTGGTGTATGCAGTGGAAGATGTTGCTGATCCAGATCATTTATTAAGAATCCAGAGCAGAGGGGTGCCTGGGTGGCTCAGTTGGTTAAGTGACCACCTTCAGCTCAGGTCATCATCCTGGAGTGCCAGGATCAAGTCCTGCATCAGGCTCCCTCCTCAGTGGGGAGTCTTGCTTTTCTCTCAGTCCCTCTTCCCTCTCATTCTCTTTCTCAAGTAAATAAATAAAATCTTTTTTTTTAAAAGATTTTATTTATTTATTTGATAGAGAGAGATCACAAGTAAGCAGAGAGGCAGGCAGAGAGAGAGAGAGGAGGAAGCAGGCTCCCTGCTGAGCGGAGAGCGCGATGCGGGACTCGATCCCAGCACCCTGAGATCATGACCTGAGCCGAAGGCAGTGGCTTAACCCACTGAGCCACCCAGGTGCCCCAATAAATAAAATCTTTAAAAAAAAAAAAAAAAAGAATCCAGAGCAGAGTGAAGACCTGTGAATTAGTAGTGATGACAGAGGAAATGGTAGTGTAATTTTTTTATTGGTGGTGGTTAGTGGCTTACCTGCAGAAACTGATGGAGCGGATGGTTAGACTGATCCAGGCTTAGGATTTTGCTCATAGAAGACAAAAAAGTTCAAGGTATTGACAGAAAGTGATATAAGTAATAGAAGTTATGGTTAGAATAAAATAATTGAAACTTAAGATTTTAATAGAGCAAGTCTAATTCTTTTTTCCCTTCAATCAGTAATACTCCTAGTCTTCTGGCCAGTGAATTGGGTATTGCAGATAGATAGAAAATTCCATCCATTGGGTCCGTCATATTAACTTCCTGTAGTCAGTGATAGCATTTGTTTGACTTGTTGTTGTTGTTACTATTGTTGGATTTTAAGGATTTTAAGTAATCTCTACACCCAGTGTGGAGCTCAAATTCATAAAACCGAGGTCAGTCGCACATTCCACCGACTGAGCCAGCCAGGCACCCCTGGATTATTTTTATAAAAACTTTGCAGTAGCCCTGTCAGCATACTAGCATGTCATAGAGCCTAGAAATAAATTTGCTATCTGGGTAGCTTCTTTGAACTGATCATTATCTTGAGTGACAAATTAGTTGTAATAAGAAGTTTCATCTATGGTTGGAGCTTATGTAATCATATTTGATACATGGTTTCTGATGTCTTTTCTAGCTTAGAGTTGACTTGAGACTCTTGTTAAGCTAAAAATGGTGAAAAACAACTTTCTTCATTTTTGTATGCTGGAGAAGGTGAATGTTCTGAGGTCTCTGACCATCTAAACAAGCTAACTATATGGGGAAGCTTTTCTGGTCTGTGGGATTTAGGAAGGAGTGCTGTTGGGAGAGGAGCCTGTTTGGAACCTCTGTAATTCAGTGTTAGTAAGGGAGAGACAAAGTGGGACATGTGTAGGAAATAAATTTGGGCTATGAGGGAGAGGTCTTTGCAGTGATAACAAAGGATCCTGAACGTTCTAAAAACCTTTTGGGATTCCCCTTTCATAGTAAAATGTGGGTAATAATAGTAGCCATCTCACAGGACTCCTATGAGGGTTCAGTGAGAAGTGTTAAGTATGTAATAGCAAATAATATTTTTGCATTGAGATTAATTATTGTCCAAGGAAATAACCAACATGATCTATGAGCAGTCTTCCAGTTTTAAAAACTTGAATACCACTTTCTGAAATATAACAATGCTTTTTTGTTTTTGTTTGTTTGAGAGAGAGGGAGATAGCACAGCCTGGACAAAGGGAAAGGGAGAGAGAGAGTGTGGAGCCTGACATAGGGCTCAGTGTCATGACCCTGAGATCATGACCTAAGCGAAATCACCGACTGAGCCACCCAGGCACCCTGGTTTTTTTGGTTGTTGTTGTTTTGTTTTGTTTTGTTTTTTAATTGAGTTTCGTCTCCTATAAACTGTAGAACTCACTCACTGTTTCCACACAGCCATCCTCTTTGAGGACATTTGTCATCTTCCAGTTTACATTATCATACTGTCCTCAGACTGAACTTTCAGCATCTGCAGGTCCTTTTATTAGTGCATCAGATTTGCCTTACATTGTCAGGTTTTTTTTTTTTTTTTTTCAAAGTTTTCATGGGCTGCAAAAAGATGGATAAACATAAAATCCCAAGCAACCTAGATGGGGGAAGGTCCTCCTTCTTTTGAACCAGTGAAAGTTTGATGAATTGTCCTATTTTTTTTTAAAGATTTTATTTATTTGACAGAGAAACAGAGAGAGAGAGAAAGAGATCATGCACAAGTAGAAGGAGTGCCAGAGAGAGAGAGGGAGAAGCAGGTTCCTAGCTGAGTAGGAAGCCCAGTGTGGGGCTTGATCCCAGGACTTGGAATCATGGCATGAGCTGAAGGCAGATGCTTTATTGACTGAGCCACCCAGTCACTCCTGTTCTGCTGTTTTTAAATAAATGATGTAAGTCATCCAAGGGAAATTGATCTTTCAGCCAGAAAGCTGCATATGTATCTGGGATTTGGGTTAATATGGGTTAAAGATGGGTAAACATATTCTTCTCAAAACAGGCAACTAAGTTCTGTGAAGATAACAGTGATAAATTTAAATATGCATTATACACAGACAAACATGATTTGTTTTTAGATATATAATTGTTCATATATAATCTTAAATTTTTAATCCAGTTTTAAATTTAAATGGAGATGCTTAATTAAAACTACTTCCAGGTTTTTAGGAATTTTTTTATTTAGAGGCTAATGTATTTATTCAGAAGACAAGTTATACCCACTCACTGAGATCTTTTGTAGATCAATACTACAGTGACAGCACGGAAATGGTGAAGATCATTGTGCATACTGTTCAGAGTCAAGACCGGGTTCTCAAGGAGCTGTTTGGTCACCTGAGGTAGAAAAGTTCTTTTATTTCCTATGGAAAAGCCAGGGTACTTTTATCATTTTCCTTTCAAAGAGTAATATTCCTTTTTGGTAAATATACTAGACCTAGGAAGATACCTGGCAGTTCTTTGGGTGGTTTGACCCCAGTTGTGTCTCATTTGTGTACATCACTGCGGACATCAGTCACTAAATCTGGTGCTGATTGTGGTTCATTTTTCCAGCTGGGTGTGGGAGTATGGTGTACAGTCTTGGGGGGTGTATAATTAACTGACGCTGATTTCATCTCTCCAGCAAGTTATTGGGCTGTAAACAGAAGATTATTGATCTACTGCCTAAGGTGGAAATGGCCCTTAGTAACATCAAAGAAGCTGACAATACTGTCATGTTTATGCAGGGAAAGAGACAGAAAGAAATATGGCATCTCCTTAAAATTGCTTGTGTAAGTGACTTTTAATGAATTACTATTTTTTTCAATTAGGAGATTTTATTTATTTGACAGAGAAAGAGAGCATGAGCAGGGGGAGTGGCAGAGGGAGAGGGAGAAGCAGGCTCCCCACTGAGCAGGGAGCCCCACAAAGCACTTAATCCTAGGACCGGGATCACGACCTGAGCTGAAGGCAGATGCTTAACTGACTGAGCCACCCATTCGCCCCAACTTGTAATGAATTATTTAATGTGACATTGATTTGCTGGTATTCCCTGGAAAAGGGATTCGCATGACCTAGGTCCTTTTAAAGATGTGTGCATTCTGTGTTAGTTTGATGCTCATGTTCTTTGCTTGGTGTTTCACTAGCAATTCAGATGCAGGACTTCCTGATCATCCTTCATTATTTCTCTCCTCTCTAGTCTCGTGTTTATCCACTCCTTCCAGCCCTAGACCACTGTGGTATCCCATCCCAATTTGGGGGTAGAGGTGCTTGACGAGTTAATGAAACTAACTCCTTGTTCAGTGGAATGTGAAGGGCAGATACATTTTGTTTTAGTCATGAAAGGGGTCCAGGAGAGGACAGTTGTACAGAAATCCTTACATAAAGATGGGGATAGTTTTGTATAGAAATACTCTGGTTGTGTATATGAGAAGTAGTAGAAGTGTAAATCTTAGGAATATTGTAGGAATTGTATGAATCAATGGTGATGCTTGCCTGTAATCTTTTTATTTACTTTTTTCCCCTTTAGACACAGAGTTCTGCCCGGTCCCTTGTAGTATCTAGTCTAGAAGGTGCAGTAACCCCTCAGGCATCAGCATGGCTTCCCCCAGCTTCAACAGAACGTGAACATCCTCTGTCATGTGTGGTAACTCCTCAAGATGGGTGGGTTCACTTTGCAACAATAGATAGTTGTTTTCAAGAGTAGTGGTAGGAATGAGGTAGAGTAGAGCGTAGTGGTTAAGACATAGTCTTTGGTGCCTTATAGACCAGGGTTGAATCCTGACTGTCCCTTCATAATAACCTTGTGCAAATTAACTTGATTCTTTTAATGTTCACATTTCCTCACCTGTTAAATGGGAACGGCTGTGAAAATTCAATTAGATGTTGTATGTGAAGTGCTTGGGAAGTAAATATCAACAAATGTTTTTTATTTAGCTAAATCACCTAATCCTAGTTCTGAGTTCTTTCTCAACTATTTCTTCCATAACCATTTATCTCAGAAATTATGCTCTTTTGCATTTATCATTTTAGTGTCCTTTACCATCACCCCTCTAATGAATTATTGAGTTTATTCTACTCATTTTATAACTTAGTATCTCTAAAAGCAGACTTTTTTCAATGCCTTAATTCAGTTTTGCAAAGAACTCAAGTTTGAAGCTTTATATTTTCCTTTATTAATTCCTACTCTCCTGCTAAAAGCTGAATGACTATCCATTTCTGTTATTTTTCTCAGCATAAGATGCGCTGTATCCAGAGCCAGTGGCTCTGTGCTAGTTTGTGTATTGTCACTTTTTTCACAACTCATGGAGACCTCTCCAGCAGCACCAGCATTACCTAGAAGCTCTGCCCATAATTTTGCATGTGCAGCATCAGCCATGTACATCATTGCTCAGGAGGTCATGTGGCTGCACATTCTATACTCTACTTTTATGAGAGAAACACACATGGCAGGAAGGAAAGCTGATATCAGGGTTTTTATTTATTTATTTATTTATTTATTTTTAAAGAAAGCAAGTTGTAAGGTATATCTTGGGATCATTTGAGATTTGGCCCAATGTAATACAGCCACAGATACAGCACAGGCTGTAATTCAATTGGCTTTAGGAAATATTCCACTAATTGGAGTTGAAACAAATACAATTCAATACATTACTGACCTTTTTGCTTTTATTAAAGGCATTTAGGTTTGTTAGGGGATGCTAATGGTTGCAAATGTCATCTCTATACAGGTCATTTCTAATTTGAGGTTGTGGTTGTTAGCAAAAGCATGTCATATAGAAATTTTAAATATGTTTTCCAGTAGGAATACATTATGAAGTAAAAAATTGATTTCGATGATAATGTACTTAACCACCAAGGATTAGAATCTGTTGACCTCAATTTTTCCATCTTTTGAATGTGAGCTAAATTAGAATTTAGTTCTGAGCTTATAGTGGCTACCATCCATGGCCTAGTGAGGTAGAAACAGAGGATTGGAAAAAGGTAAAGGATAGAGGCCATAAGGCAGAGGGAAGTGGGGAAGGTGGAAACCAGAATCAGGATTTCCTTCAAATATAAACTTCCAGGGATACTTGTTGGTTCTGGGCAGCTCCCCTGTGATGCTATTTTCTTCTGCTGTCCTTAGGAATCAGCTTGCTTGTTTTCTTTTTCATGGCTATCATCTATAGTTTCCAACCAGAGTTTTTACCTTCCCTCATCTTTGCAGACCAGATTGTACTTTTTTATCTTCACCCCTGCATTTCTGTCTCTGAAGTAAACATACTGATGTTGTTACAACTTAGAAGGAAAGAGAAATAGTCCAGAAACAAAGAGATCTTTCATGTCTCTGTGCTACAGTTATTTCCCCCACCTCCCAGCAAGCATTTTCAGAGGGGGAAATGTATGTACATGCCACTTACATTTCAGAGGAAAGTGAGTTTGTACTTCCAGTGGACTTCTTATCATTTGAGCTGGGTAGAGGCAATAGTTTGGCGTAACAAGTAGGACTCTGCCTCTGGGTGGGAGGGAAGAGGAAACTTGAAGACCCTAGGAATGAGCTGCACGGGGGTGCTGGCTTGCAGCGCTGTGGGAAGGGCAGTGATCATTCTGACCCTGAAGACCAGATGATAAGAGTAAATTCATTTGTCCCTTTGCTGCATTTGAAAAGGTTTTGTTTTTTCATCATACAGGGAGACTATAGCACAAATGATAGAAGAAAATTTGAACTGTCTTGGCCATTTAAGCACTATTATTCATGAAGCAAATGAGGAACAGGGCAGTAGAATAATGGTAAGTTGTATATGGTATGGGTGTTTTAGGTTTGTTGGGTACAAAGGTTTTTAACTTTCCATGCTAGTCTCATCTGGCATTTGGGATGCATATGGGGAAGAGAAGAACTCAAGAAAGACAAAGAACATTTGAGTTATATCCTCGACCTCAAATTCCTATCGTTTCTTACTCACGGATATACTGGGATTATGTCATCGATAGTCTTCAACAGTAGCGTATTTGGTCAAATTAAATGAAGGGTGAACTTTTTTTGCAGTGTGACCACTGAAATTGAATGGTTTGTACTTTTTTGGTTCAGTAATCAATTTTTTCCAATAAGATGGGACAGGATTTGTACTGTAATTCAAATCTAGTAACTACTGTATGCAAAATGAATGTTAATACAGTTGTAATTAATAGAAGTATTAAGATTTGGTTACTGTCAATTACTGATTTGTTAAAACTTGGAGAAACCACAATAAAATGTTTACTGAATTAACTTTACTACAGTTAGTCTCAAGGTCAACTGTTTGAATTTCCTTTCACAAATTATTTACTTCAAATATTTATGAAAACTCTTTGAAATATTTTATTAATCACCAGGAAAGAAGGTAAAACTAAACTTTCTAATTGTAACTTATACTTTCGATTTTTCAACTTTTGATTATAAAATGTCCAAACACATAGAAAACTTGCAAAAAGTAACACCCCTAAACCTACTGCTTATAGTCAACATCTAACTGTAACTTTTTCATGCCTGATTTTAGAATCTTGATTGGAGTTGGTTAACAGAATGACTTGCTACTTATTCACTGCCCCCAAACATATGGAAGCTGTTGGTGCACGTGTTGGAAATTTGCTTTTCTCCCATGAAATCATTCTTCAGACACCAGCATTGAAGAAATGGCTGTGAACAGAAAATATGCATGGTTTTACAAGCACAATACTTTGACTTTAGGAAGTTCCAAGGTCTGAACAGATAGAATTTTATGTCAGTGACCTTGTTTAAATGGTAGCTACTTAAGCACATCATGGCAATCCATTTGTCTTTAAACGTGATACAACAGCTAACTGACTAAAAACAACTTTTATCATTTAACTTTTGGCCATAAGACCAAAAGTAATATCTATGTGGAAAACAAAACTTTAACTAATGTATGTGTTCTAAGTAAAAGTTGTTTGCCCGTTTCTGTGAAAGAGTCTCCTCTCAAGATTATACTGTACCTCCTTGTGTTGCATTCAGAAATGCTCTTCCTGGCAACGTAAGGAGTTGGCTTAACCCAACTGCACATTTGACAGTATCCCTTTCCTAGAGAAGGACTTTAATACCAGTTGATTCTCACAAATCTCATTAAATGTGCTATGTGTATATGTATTTAAGATGTACATTTAATAATATCAAGAAGATGCCTATTAATTTATAATGTGTTTAAAGACTGTTATTTTTTCACTTGTAAAAATGGGTCGTTTAATGAATTTTTCAAGTCTTGTACAAATTTATAAAGATCTGCACTCCCTTATCTGTAGTTCCAAAAATCTAAAAAGCTCTGAAAGCAAGGTCTTTCAAAAGCTTGGTAACAAACTCATTTGCTTCCAAATCTAACCTGAATTGACAATCTACTTCTCCCATTTAGTGTGAATATTCATTTTGCTATGGAAATATTAACATATTTGATTACTGGGGGGGGGGGGGGGTGGGGCTGCTACAGACCGTGCTGGGTGTTTATGTAGTACGGTATATGCACTGAATTACCTTTGTAAAATCTGAAAATTTCATAATTCTGAAACATCTTGCCCTAAGGGTTTCAGATAAAGGACTGTGGATCTGCCATCTGTTAAATAATTTAGAAGGTATTACGTGTTTTTTTAAAAAATGTGAAATGCTTTTATATTCTAGATACTTTTTTCCACTTTGTGTATTAAATGATTTTTAAAATTACTTTTGGAATGAATCTCTATTCATTATAATCATATTATGATAGAATGTTTGAATATGGTTTAGGAAACGGTTCTGTGAAACCGAACTGGAGCACAGTATAACTTAATGGGCCTTGGGATTTAAATAGGACTTAACAGTATAACTTAATTCCTTAGGAATTAAATAGGACTTAACAGTAAAAACAGCATTGGGCAGCTTATTTTAATATAGCCTTTTCTCTTGAGATGTCCTATCACCACTTTCCATGTCTAGTATATGTGCTGCCGAAGCGAGCACTCCACTTTCCATGTCTAAAAACCATGCTCATATCTTGCTCTACAAACTGAGGTCTTAGTCACCCCACCCCCATTTTGCTAGTAGTGTCATTTTCCATCATGGAAATCCAGTTTGAAATCTTGGGGCTGTCTCCTCCTAACTTTCTAGTTATCTGGTACTGTTGTTTCTCTAAATATGGAAACTCTGACTGTCAACTATTTCATTTTTAAAGATTTTATTTATTTGACAGAGACAGCGAGAGAGGGAACACTAGCAGGGGAGTGGGAGAAGCAGGCCTCCTGCTTAGGCAGTCTGTCTCTTGCTTCTCTAGTTCTAGAAGGTTTTAATCAACAAAACACATATTGGGTACCTGTTGCTTGGAAGACAGTGAGCTAGATGGCAAGATTAGAAACAGTTAACAAAGGCAGTACATGAATGCTTATCTGGGAGTCTGAACATTATAAACCATCCAAACATTGAAATAATTGTTTAAAGAATTTACTGTTTAGATGACTGCATATTTTCTAAATATCACTGTAATAACTGATGAAAGATCTGCTGTAGGGTGTGGCTGGGGTGATATGGGCAGGTACTATTGAGTCAGAACAGGTTATAGTGAGAGATCACCTAAGACTTGTTTCTGTACTCTTGCTTTTTATTGGGCCACACCTCTTCAGAGTTGAATGGCAATTGTGAATATACATTTCATTCTGTAATTCCAGCAGCATTTGAAAAATGAAGAAAATCCATCCAGAAATTGAGCTGGAATAAGTTGTTTTTTGTTCGTCTTAACTTTCTGGAAGTAAGATAGCTAAGTTTTGCTAATATCATTTATCTGGAACAGACAAGGTCTCAGATAATTGTAGGTAATAAAAGTCCTATGAACAATACAGGTAAGTGCACTTATTGAAGGGAGAGGGCAGAGTGGTCTGGGAGGGCTTGCTGAAATCCTATTTAGGACTTCCCATTTCCACAGATACTACCTTAGAAACCTTGGGCCTGCATTTCCTAACTACTTGGCTTCTCTGCTTCCAACCTGTTTCCACTCTAAGCTATTTTGCAGACTCACCAGCGCGAAGGTACTGTTTTCCCATACTTCCCTGCTCAAGGTTACAGAGTCCTGCCATGCCCTCCCTTGTCCAGCTGTGGTTCCACCAGCCTTTCAAGGTTTACAGGATTACTGCCCAACCTACTCTAAATACACTGCCTTTATTTCCCTTGTATTTATCTATCTCATTCCCATCTCTGCTCTTTAACTTTGTCCATTTATGTCTTGGTAATGTATGCACAAAATCTGTAACTTAACTGAAGACTCAGGTTAAAAAGTCTGTTCTCTAGTCATCCAGCTCCCTCTCTCTACAGAAAACATGCATGCAAGCCTTTTAGAGTCTGGGCCTGGCGTAGCCTATTCGGTTCCTTTCCAATACATGGGCTTCAAGGAAGTTGCAATGTTTTTTGAGCCTACCTGGAGGCCCTCCGTCCCAACACCCCCCCCCCCACACACACACTTTCTGTTCCTATTTGGGATGACCTTTATGAAGCCCTCACTGGATCAACATTATGGCACGTTAATCGGTGCTCAGAAAAATACCCGACAACTGAGCGACGTGGTCAAATTGAGCATTTTTCTCTTCTGAACTTCCACAATACTTTTCTTGCAATAGATCTATTGCTCCTGAATTCGCACAGGATCCGTGCCTGAAGCACAGTATAAACAAACAGCTACCACGCTGAGAGTGCAGAAGTGGGTTTCTGCACAGGAACAAACTGACCAGTCCCTCGTCCCAGGCGCCATCTCCTTTTCTCTACATGCCGGCCTACTCCAGGCGGTCGATCTCCCTTCTCTCCCAGAGCAGGAAAACAGCACTGCGCAGACATAAGCGCGCGTACCTCCGAAGGCGGGCGGCCGGAAGAATTTTGTCCCGCGCGCTCCCCGTCTTCTAGTGGCGCGGTGAGCCTTGCGTCGGCGTGCGTGGCTGCGCAGCCGCAGTGCCGGGCGAGTGGGCGGGGCCGGCTGCTGGCGGCGGTTGGAGCGGCCCGGGAGGTGGCTGCACGTGCGGGCGGGGGCGATGCGTCACTGATCCTTGAGGCGCGGCCTTAGGGTCGGCCTCCCTGTGGAGTCTGCGGCTGGCCCCTTCCCAGTTAGTTCCCTCCGCCGGGTTTGGGTGGGTGGGAAGGTGGGGGAGCGCCCGTTAAGAGAGGGGGATGTCAGGACGCTCACCTGGTCGGGGCGGCCCACGGCCCGCTTGTGGCTGAGGGGTTCGCTAAGGGGGAAGTAGGCTGTTTGAGGAGGGGAGAGTGCGAGACAAGGGCCACAGGACTCTCCGGCTCGGCCTGCGGAAGGACGGCAGCTCTCCCGAGGGAGGGTGGAAACTGGAGGGGGTGGGCCTGTCACTCAGGGGCTTGGGGATCCTTTCCGCCCTCATTTAGGAGGAACAAGGATGAATATGACTCAAGCCCGAGTTCTGGTGGCCGCAGTGGTGAGTCTGGTGGTTGTCCTTCTCTACGCCTCCATCCACAAGATTGAGGAAGGACACCTGGCTGTGTACTACAGGTGAGCGGCGTGTGCAGTCAGCTCAGGTCTAAAGTAGGTATTGAAAGGAGACTCCCCTTAGACTGAGTCTACGAAGTTGTACTCTCTTGCTGCATCGGGGAACTCTTCCAGTCTTAGGAAGTCGTTTTCGTTCTAGCCCTGGAGGAATGTGGGGGCCGAGCACTCTGTAGGTATTGATTCTGGTGCTCTGTGCATTTTGTGCAGACGTTAAGACGTCCTCCAGAGAAGTCTTCCTAGTAGACTGCAAACTCAATTACTTGTGGGAAAAACGAAGAAGGAAGAAAGGGCAGTAGTCACTCCACTGTAACTGAAGAGGATAAATCATTGTTCCATTCCATACCGCTGTACAGGCTTTTAGTTTGTAGTTAGAGATGTCATTTAGAAACTCTGGTCCTGTTTGTGGTTGTTCCTTAGACTTTTTTTTTTTCCCCCTCTAATAGTGGAAGTAGTGACCGGTTTTGGCTTAGGAGGCCACGATGACCATTGCAATTGTTATATTCCTGGACCTTGAGAGACAAATACAGCATTGATGGGCCACCCTTCTCCCACCTTACCCTTTCTTTTCAAGTTGAGGGAAGGAATAATATGGGATTTGTTGCTCTCTAGGTGAGATGGAATAGTTTTTCCTTCAGCATAGTTCCAAACAGTTCCTTTTGATGTAGACAGAGGACATTTTGGAGAAATTCCGTTTATAATGTATTTGAAAGAGCTTCAACTTCCTACTTGTTTTTGTTATCCTCCAAAACTGATATTTCTACTTTCACATCCATCCTGAATCTTAGAAAGGGTCTTCCCTGTGAAGTGCTAGTTTCAAATACAATTTTAGTGATAGGTCTTAGCAGATGGAGATCTAGCATAACAAATGACAGATTAGTCTGTATTTCCACCTAGTTCAGCGTTGTCTTTCTGACAGTAAAACCGAGGACAGAACATTTCAAGGTAAAGCTCTCAAAAGAATTAGGGATGGACCTCAGTTCATCTTTTCTTAGTTATTTGTTATGAATTCTTTGAGACTTATTTATGTTTTTCAAGATAAGAAAGTAAGTCCTATAAATTTATTATTCACTGTGTAAAATAGGACTTCTTTTTTATACTTGCCCCCGAAATTCCTCCTTTGTGGAATTTTTAAGATGTACTTTCATATTTCTCACATTCCAGAATCTGGTGAACAAGTCCACAGTTATATACAGCTGTTTAGTATATATACTACTGTTTCAGAAGTTTGTGTACTATCTGCTGCTGATTTTTCCAGGACTTGGGAAAATCCAGTGTATTTAATCTCTTGTAATTTAAATCTAGGCTCCGTGCTAGTGAGAGTTTCATTATGAATACTTAAATCCTCCAGATTTATCCCCTAGTCTTATCCCCTAACCCTTCATCTTTCCATGCTAAGTTTTTGTTATTTTTAATAGAGACTTTAGTCCTCCACTATTTTAATATAGGCAGGTAGAGTAAGAGTCTTGAACGTCAGAAATTTGTCAGAAATTTTCTCATTCTTTGAAACTTTGTGTTATCTTCTTTATTGAACCTGGTAGCTAAATGTATTCAGTTTTTATTTGGTTTGTGTTGTGTACAATTAAATTACAGCAGCTGAGAGCCAGAATTAGAATTTTCTTTTTCACAATTAGTTCTCAGAAGCTTAAAGACCAAGGAGAATCCTTTGTACGTGAGGGCAGTGCTGGAGACCCAGAGGTATCGTTGTTGGAGCTTATGAAACAAGGTGTAACATTGGCAGTTTAATCTTTTTTCCACCTTTGAAAATACTTTAGGGACTGGTAGTTGTTCATAATAACTCATATTAGTAAGACCTTAGTACGTCAGTAGCATGAGTAAGAGTGAATGTTTATTATAGCACTTTAGATTTAAAAAGAGGATTTCTGTCTTTATAATCTTGTCAAATTGAAACATCTTTTTGCAGGGGAGGAGCTTTACTAACTAGCCCCAGTGGACCAGGCTATCATATCATGTTGCCTTTCATTACTACGTTCAGATCTGTGCAGGTGAGTGATTCCTAGGGAAGCCCCCACACTGGATAGACAGGTGTGACAGGAACAGTTAACCACATTTGTGGGTAGGGTTGGGTTTCTTTATTGCTTACGCAAACAGTGGTATTTGCTTAAATACAGGAGTTACAAAGTTCAGAGTACAACTGTCACAGTACAAGTTACAATTTTGAACTACCTCACTCTCTTGAAGTATATTAGAAGCCAGGCAACTTGGAAGGACTAAGGGCTTTCCCCATCTATGTAGTGTTATACAGTGGGGGTTTTGTTCCTGCTGTCAAAATAAAAGCAGGACTTTGAAACACAACTAGAAATACAAACCGTTGATTACTTCATTTAAAATGATGTTTGGTTTCCACAGAAGCCGGTTCCTGGACTACTGTTAATATGGAAGATCTAAATTTTTATACACAGCTTTTCTGCCTCACATTTTTGTCTGGGACATTAAGTACAACTTTATGTGGAACCTTAGTGAATATTCTATTTTGACAGCATCCCAGAGTAATCGAAATAAGCGTCTGTTCATTGAAAACAGTACCTTGGCCTTGAGAGACACTTAGTAAATACCTTTTGATACAACAAGATGACAAAACAGGATTAGATCCTGACTGCTTTTGCAAGCTCAGTGTGGTCATAAATCTTTGGATTCAGAAGTTTGTGTACTATCTGCTGCTGGTTTTTCCAGGACTTGGGAAAATCCAGTGTATTTAATCTCTTGTAATTTAAATCTAGGCTCCGTGCTAGTGAGAGTTTCCTTATGAATACTTAAATCCTCCAGATTTCCTTCCAGTTCTCTTTTAGTTGGCTTTGGGCAAGAATTGTGTCTGTCAAAGTGAAATGTAGTTAGACATTTCCCTAGTCAGACTGATTTCCGTATTGTTTTCCCACGTTTATTTTTTCACTCTTGCCTTGGTTCATGTTGTCACGTCTTGTCTCGCTATCTCTCCCTTCATTACTGCTCTCCTACCGCAATCTTGCCAGCCTTTTAAAGTCTCATTGCAAATCCCTCTTCTAATCTATAGCTCCTAAAGTCTGTATGTTAAATTTTGGCTCTTGTCATGTTTTCTTTAATAATGTTGTTTATATTCTCTAGGTTTCTTTGTGTATTTTCTTTCCGCAAAGTCTCCCAACTTCTTGAAGGCAGGGGTTGTAACACATTTATATTTCTGAGCTTTCTGCTTGTGGTGAAAGTTGTTAAATTGAGTTGATTTCTTAGGAAGCAATGAGGTGTAGTGAATGTGAGGCCAAAAACCTGGAGACTTGGGTTCTGGCTCTGGCTCTGCCACTGACTGATTACATGACTTTGCAGAACGTTTAATCATTGTAAACCTAAGTTATTCCTCCATGAAAGAAGAGGTTTTAATTACATGACCTCACCAATAGTCCAAACAGTTGGTAATGATGTTATGAATGGCATGCTCAAACCCTTAGAGATGAAGAGCTTTTTAAAAATCTTGTTCAAAGCCAGGAAGATATGTTTCTGCCTTCTTGGAGCTTATTGAGTCATACTAATGGAGAGGTATATAAAAGAGATATAGACAGTAAACATTAAAACAGATTTAGAACTTAACAGCATGTGATAGACATATCCTGTGTGTGTGTGTGTATAAATATGTATATATATATTAAAAATAGTAACAAATTGTCATACTTATAAGACATGAAACTAGTAAAAAGATTTTAGTGTAAACTAATATACTTTATATCTACAAAATATTAAAGGCTAGAGCTAATGTGGCTAAATAGGAATGTTCTTTCTTTATACAAAACAATGACATTCTAGGAAAGAAATACATTAATAAAACTCTTAAGAAATTGTTCTTATAAGAATGAGACATAAATTTATTTTTAGGAATTTTTGGAACACATGATTACACAATCTGTGCAAACAAATGGCTTAAACTTGGCAGTTGAAAGGAATATATAAGTAGCATCTTGGAAATTGTGAGATCCTGCATATGATATTTTTAAAAAAAACCTATGCTTAGAGAAATATGAAAACTTTCACCCTTTAAAGCCTATATAACCAAAGGCTTACTTTTAAAATAAATATTTAGGGACCCTTGGGTGGCTCAGTTGGTTGGACGACTGCCTTCGGCTCAGGTCATGATCCCGGAGTCCCGGGATCGAGTCCCGCATCGGGCTCTCAGCTCCATGGGGAGGCTGCTTCTCCCTCTGACT
Organism: Mustela nigripes; assembly: GCF_022355385.1. Classification (NCBI taxonomy): domain Eukaryota; kingdom Metazoa; phylum Chordata; class Mammalia; order Carnivora; family Mustelidae; genus Mustela; species Mustela nigripes. The sequence continues at coordinate 164,055,766 of NC_081560.1, read as the reverse complement.
TTCTCCTTGCTCATGCTCTCTCTCACTGTCTCTCTCTCAAATAAATAAATAAAATCTTTAAAAAAATAAAATAAAATAAAATAAATATTTATATTGGGAAGATAATTTTGGGGATGATAGAAAAGAACTCTAAAATTACTTGAAGATAGGATATTAAGTAGAGGATTTAACATTTGAACTCTTCGCTAGTTCTTGCTAGTTCTTGGCTAAGTGACATCCTCTAGGTTGAATAGGAATGTATATTAAATATACTGATACGGTATATGGAAATTGAATTTGATTAATATTTTGAAGGAAATAAATTGAACTCATCTCTTCATCAACTCCCCTTCCTCTGTCTAGAACCTGTCATTAATGTTTACCATCCCCCTAATCTCTCAACCCTAGAGTTATCTTCTTTTCTTTTCCCTCATGGAATGTTATGGTAACTACTTAACTGCATCCTTCCTTTTACTTTCCCTGAACTGACAGCCTTCAATTTCCATGGCCTTTTACTAAATTAATCTAAATAAATTAATACTTTAGCGTCCCAACTTTTTTTCTTGCCTCCAGATAAGATGGATAATGAGAACCATATCACATGGATGTGCAGGAATTAAGGGAAAAAATTTTTTTGAAGGGTCCATTTTGTGACACAGTGTAAGATGGACTAGGGAGAGCCCAAGCACCCCCAGCAAACATCCTGGCCCCCCTGTCTAATACCACATTCTTTTATCAGAATTTGCCCTCCTCTGTATTGTCTGTTTTTCTCCAGGCAAGCCAGCTCACTTCCTGTCATCTGTACATGCAGTTTGACATCAACTTTGTATATTTACTAGGATAGATCCTTTTTTTTTTTAAGTTTATAAAGCTTTATTAAACATTTCAAACAGTTGTGTAATAAACACACCAAAAATAAAAGCTGCAGAATAACAGTCCAGATGTTCTACATGTGTGGCCTCATGAAGCCATTTCCTAGATGAACTGTCTCCAGTTCTGTCCTCTGCCTGACCTGCCTCTCTTCCTCAGGCATGGGAAAGATGGATGGTTTAGACCGGAAGGAAAACCAGTTGGTCCCCAATGGGCAGGGACCAGGAGAAAGTCTCATTTGCCAACACTTGTTGCCAAAGTGCAGAAAAAGCAAAAAGCAGTTGTGGCTCAGTTGGTTAAGCATCTGTCTTTGGCTCAGGTCATTATCTCAGGGTCCTGGGATTGAGCCCCATACCAGCCTCCCTGGAGAATTCTGCTTGTCCCCCTCTCCCTGCCTCCGCTCGTGTTCTCTCTCTGTCTGTCTCTTTCAAATAAAATACTTGAAAAAAGAAAAAAAAAACAAGTGACAGTCACAAAGTCTTCCTATGCATTCTTCATAATGTACAGTCTATATGTGTAGGCCTGAAGGAGCTCCTGGCGTGAAGGATCATTGAACCTAAGATGTGTCTCTGCCTCATCTTTCTCATTTCTCCCCCAGTAGACCTGGCTTATAAACACTTCACTGCAGAGAGCTTTCCAAACTATTATTTTACTCTTTATCACTTAACCTAACAATTTAGCTCATACTCTTGTTATTTTATACTCATTATAGATTGTTTTATGTGGGTTTTTATTTCCTATGTTGGATTGTGAGCTTTTTAGAAACAAGGACCATGTTTCCTTTTTTGTTTATATTCCATAAAGTAAGATTTTGCTGTATTCTAATAAAGTTTCAGTGTGTCCAGAATATGCAGTGGAATCCATCCTGATACAATCAGAATGAGAGACGAAAAGGTAAACCAGAAAGGAACTAAAAGCCAGACCCCAAAATAGCTCAGAGCATAAGTCCTAATGGTAGTATCCTTGTGGGTAAGCCATGTAATTTCCAGTCTCAGGCCAGCTCTGTGAAAATAAGGAACTCTGAAAGACTGAACATTGAAACTTTCAGATTGAACATTGAAAATTTCCAAGTGTACTTTTTTTCCTTTGCCTCAGCTCCCACCCCCAGTCAACCTCTCTCCTCTAGGTTGTGCAGGTGCATTTTGATTGGAACATCAGTTATAAAATATTTTGTCTTGTTTTTCACATCTACTAGGATACAAAAAGAAACTACTCTGATAGCTAATCTTTGGGGACTGAAATTGTAATGGAGCTCTTCTGTACTTACCTCTTAGCAGTTCTCTGGAGGTTTTCCTCTGGGACTGGTAGTTCTTTGATGATATGTGTCCTGAGTATTCATTAAGTATTTTTTTTCCCAGACAACACTACAAACTGATGAAGTTAAAAACGTGCCTTGTGGAACAAGGTAAGCTTTCTCCTTGCTTACCAACCTGCCTTTAGTTCAGGGTAGAGTTTCTGTTCATAAACTCTGGTTACTTAAACATCTTTCAGATAGACATGATAGTAACCAAGGGAGATTTCCTTTCTGAGCATTCTTTGAGTAAAGCTCTGTCTCTGAGCTTTCCATTTTGGAAGCTACATGGGTCTTAAGAAAAGTAGTTTCAGAGCTGGCAGACCTAACTTTATGTGCCACATGTGCTTTGTTGACTTTGTTTTTTTAAGACTTTAGTTTTTAGAGTACTTACAGGTTCGTGCTAAGCAAAAGGACAAAGTTCCCATATATTCTTTGTCCCCATACATGTGTTTATTGACTTTGTTAAGCTTAGTTTCCTTGTTTGTAAAAATCAGGTAATGAGACCTGTCTTGAAGAGTTACTGTGAGGATTAAGATTAGTATTCGTAAAGTGCCTAACCCAGCACTTGACTAAGAATAGGTACTCAATAACAAACAGTTTGAATGAAACCATCTCACCTTCTTGTCATCTATAGTACTAAATGCCACCTAACAAAGATTTTTTTTTAAAAAAAGATTTTATTTATTTACTTATTTCAGAGATAGTGAGTGAGCAAGGGGAGGAGTAGAGAGAAAGGGAGAGAGAATCTCAAGCAGACTCCATGCTGAGCGCAGACACCAATGCAAGGTTCTGTCCCACACCCCTGAGATCATGACCTGAGACGAAACCAAAAGTCAGACACTTAATCTACTGAGCCACCCAGACATCTCCTAAGTGCCATCTAATTCGAGTTTCTGGTTCAGTAGGTCTGGAATTAAGCTCAAGAATTTGCATTCCTAGGGCATCTGGATGGCTCAGTCAATTAAACGTCTTCCTTTGGCTTAGGTCATGATATCAGGGTCCTGGATTGTGTCACACGTAGGTCTCCCTGCTCAGTGGGGAGTCTGCTTCTCCCTTTCACTCTCCCTCATTGCTCTCTCTCTCTCTTTTTCTCAAATAAATAAGTAAAATCCTAAAATCTACAAAGAAAAAAAAAAAAAAAGAAAGAAGGCAAAAAGAATTTGCATCTCTAGCAGAAGTTTCTAGGTGATGCTCCTGCTGCACTTTGAAAGTCTCTGCTATGAAGAGTTTTAGGGGCAGAATGGCAAGCAAAGTTCAAGTTATTTCCAGAATATAATCAGTATGTTGAATTGTGGCAAAGGGAGAATGTAAAATTCAAGGTATTTTTTTAAATGTTCTATTTTAAATCACTAAGATATCAGTATTTACAGTTCTGTAAAAGAGGCTTGGACATCTCTGAAAGGACAGAATGGTTTTAAAAAGGGAGAATCTCCCTCTGTTTTAAGTTTACATATTTGATACTAAGTTCTCCCTAGGTATTTCTGTAACTCTCTTCTATGGAATCCCTTTAGAGAGGACTCAGAATTGGCAACTTACGGGATTTGGGGTAAATTTGATCTTCATGCTTCCCTTATTTTCTCAAATTTTTTTCTGTGAGCAGGTTATTAGCCTTTTATATCAGGAAAAATGTCACCATAACTTGTTAGGAAGACTTAGTTGTTTAGTTTCAAAATCTCTAACTTCATGTATCTTAAATTGAGATTCACATGTGCCTTAGGTCTGTGCTGATAGGCCAGGAAGTATAGAAAGTATTAATTAACAAGACCTGTCTTTCCAAAGTGTCAGTTTTACTTGAGGGTTTAGGAGGAAATTCTTTTTTTCATATTAGAGTAAATAAAGATTAAAAAGTAGATTAAAACTCTTCATGAATTACTCAGGTAAGTCAGGAAACCAAGAAAAATGTCAGACCATGGCTGTTTTTCATACCTCTTGGGGAACCGTTTTACTTCGTTCTTTGACAGAAAAGTTTGAGAAGGGCACTGCTTTAGTTAATAAAGGCAAAGTGCTAAGTAGCCCTAGGTTATAGGTTTAGTCTTCATGTGAGCTGTTTTGATTACAGCACTTACAGAGGTGAGCCCTGTGTGTAGGGACATCTGAGTGATAAGTGAGTTATGTCCTTAGATTTTCCTCTAAATTTATGTCATGTGGGATATGTTTGATGATGTGGGAATCTGGGATTGTAATTTTATTTCGCTCACACTTTTTCCATTTCTTTGTTTTTAGTGGTGGGGTCATGATCTATATTGACCGAATAGAAGTGGTTAATATGTTGGCCCCTTGTGCAGGTATGTTACCCATATATTTCTGTTTTGGTTTTGTTTTTTGTTTTTAAGTAGGCTCCATGTCCAGTCTGGAGCTCCACATGGGGCTTGAACTCATGACTCTGAGATAAAGACCTGAGCTGAGATAAAGAACTGGATGCTTAACTGACTGAGCTACCCAGGTGCCCCTATTCTTTGGTTTTTATATTTATAATTAGAGTGTTTTAGGGAACCAGAAGTAAAAATGAAATGAAAAGAGAAAAAAAAAGCTTATGGACGGTGAAGGAAATAAATCAACAGAACTAAAAGGCAACCTATGGAATGGGAGAAGATGTTTGCAAATAAAATATCCGTTCTCTGCTCAGGGGTTAGTCTCTAAAATTTGTAAAAACTTATCAAACCCAGGGCACCTAGGTGGCCAGGTGGGTTAAAGCCTCTGCCTTCAGCTCAGGTGATGGTCTCAGGGTCCTGGAATCGAGCCCCTCATTGGTCTCTGTGCTCAGCGGGGAGCCTGCTTCCCCTCTCTCTCTCCCTGTCTCTGCCTACTTGTGATATCTGTCAAATAAATAAATAAAATCTTTAAAAAAAAAAACACCCCAAAAACAAAAAAGAACTTATCAAACTCAACAACCAAAAAAACAAATAATCCAGGAGCGCCTGGGTGGCTCAGTGGGTTAAGCCGCTGCCTTCGGCTCAGGTCATGATCTCAGGGTCCTGGGATCGAGTCCCACATCGGGCTCTCTGCTCAGCAGGGAGCCTGCTTCCTCCTCTCTCTCTGCCTGCCTCTCTGCCTGCTTGTGACCTCTCTCTGTCAAATAAATAAATAAAATCTTTAAAAAAAACCAAAAAAACAAATAATCCACTTTAATAAATGGGCAGAAGATATGAATAGCTATTTTTCCAAGAAGACATCCAGATGGCTAAAGACAGATAAAAAGATACTTAACATCATTCATCATTGGGGAAATACAAATCAAAAGCATGATGAGATATCACCTCACACCTGTCAGAATAGCTAAAATTAACACAAGAAACAACAGGTATTGGCAGGGATGTCGAGAAAGGGAGCCCTCTCACACTGTTGGTGGGAATGCAAACAGTACAGCCATTCTGAAGAACAGTGTGGAGTTTCTTTGAAAAGTTAAAAATGGGGGCACCTGGGTGGCTCAGTGGGTTAAGCCTCTGCCTTTGGCTCATGATCCCAGGGTCCTGGAATTAAGCCCCACATCAGGTTCTCTGCTCAGGGGTAACCTGCTTCCCCCTCTCTCCCTGCCTCTCTGCCTACTTGTGATCTCTCTCTCTCTGTCAAATAAATAAAATTAAATTTAAAAATTAAAAAAAAAGTTAAAAATAGAACTACCTTATGATCCAGCAATTGCAATACTCGAAAGTTTACTCAAAAGATAGAAGAATACAGATTCAGAGAGGTACATGTATCCTGATGTTTATAGCAGCACTATCAACAATAGCCAAACTGTGGGGACACCTGGGTAGCTCAGTTGGTTAAGCATCTGCCTTCTGCTCAGGTCATGATCCCAGAGTCCTGGGATGGAATCCCACATCAGGCTCCTTGCTCATCAGGGAGTCTGCTTCTCCCCCTGCTTATATACTCTTTCTCTGTGGCATATAAATAAATAAAATCTTTTTAAAAAGTAGCCAAACTATGGAGAGAGCCAAAGTATCCATCAACTGATGAATGGATAAAGAGATGGTGTATATGTGTGTGTGTGTCACACACACACACACACACACACACACAGGAATATTACTCAGCCATCAAAAAATGCAGTAACATGGATGGAGCTAGAGCATATTATGCTAAGTACAGTAAGTCAGAGGAAGAGAAATACCATATGATCTCACTGAGATGTGGAATTTAAGAAAGAAAACAGATGAGCATATGGGAAGGGGGAAAAGAAAGAAAGGAGAGAGGAAAACAAGCCATAAGAGGCTCCTAAAAATAAAGAACAGACTGAGGGGAATGGGTATTAAGGAGGGCATTTTTGATGAGCACTGGGTGTTTATGTAAATGATGAACCACTGAATTGTACTCCAGAAACCAATATTGCATTGTATGTTCACTAACTAAAATTTAAGTTAAAAAAAAAAGTTGGATGCTTAACTGACTGAGCTACCCAGGAGCCCTTATTCTGTTGTTTTTATGGTTAGAGTATTTATAACTGAAGAAATTCCTTAAGGAATAAAAAAGTAATTTTAAAGTTTTATGACTTTATTCATTTCTGATATATATAAAAAATGATCACTGGAATCTTTTATACTTCTGGGGAATAGTGACAGAAATAGGTCACAAGTCCTGAACAGAGTTGACTTTCTGCAACTGTATTTGTTACTCTTCTCTCATCATAGTTTTTCTAAGAGCGAGACAATCATTGATGATTTCCAGAGTTTGTAGGAAGTAGCATTTCATGAGAGAGCAGTTCCTTTCATGCTAAAAACCTATAACTCATCAGTTCCTTGGCGAGACGGATTTATGATCATAGAAAACTCTTTTCTGGTTGAGATTTGCTATAACTTGGAAAGTGATCTGAAAAATCTGTGTGGGGAAAACATTTCTTTGCTAAAAGATCAAAATCCAGAGAGATGGCATGGTTTCCATTCAAATAAAAAAGTTATCTAGAACCTCACGATTCACAGACTTGTACCCGTGGGGCTAATAATACATTATATGTTAATAAAAAATAATTTTTAAAGATTTATCTAGAAGTTCTGAAGAAAGAGTTGCTTTTTTAAAATGTTTAATTTTCCCCCTTTTTAAAATTGTGGTAAAATACACATAACTTAAAACTTGCCACCGTAAGTATTTTTAAGTATACAGTTCAGCGGTATTAGGTACATTCACAGGGTGCCTTACTGACTCAGTTGGTAGAACATGTGACTCTTGATCTAGAGTTTGTAAATTTGAGCCCTGTATTGGGTGTAGAGTTTACTTAAAATCTTTAAAAAAAAATTGACATTGTTGTACAACCATTACTACCATCCATCTCCGTATCTTTTTTTATCTAGCAAGAATGAAACTATCCCCATTAAACATTAACTCTGCAGTTCCCTCTCTCCCCAGCCCCTAGCAACTGCCATTCTATTTTCTGTCTCTGTGATTTTGTCTCCTCTTTACCTTGTGTAAGTGGAAAATACTTACAAATACTATGGTATTTGTAAATACCAAATACCATACATTTGTAAATACTATGGTATTTGTATTACAAAATACTATGGTATTTTATCTTTTTGTGACTGACTTTTTCACTTAGCATAATGTCCTCAAGATTCATCCATGTTGTAGCATGTGTTAGAATTTCCTTTTTTTCTATGACTGAGTAATATTCCATTGTATAAATATACCACATTTTGTTTGGTCATTTATCCATTGATGGAAGCTTTGGTTGCTTCCACATTTTAGCTATTACGAATAATGCTACTATGAACATGGGTGTATGTGGATCTGTTTGAGATCCTACTTTCATTTGAAAAGAGCCGCCATTCTATCCTTACTATTAAAATTGGCATGCTTAATATGTATGAGATGCTGTGTTTGGCAAAACCAATTTAAAAAGGTGAAATTAGACCCTTTTCCCTAAGGGGTTTTAAATTTTATGTCTGAAGACATGATGCCAACCTAAAAAAAAAGTGTATGTATTTATTGTTAAAATATATACATGTATGTTTGTGTGTATATATATATACACACACACACATATATATATTTGTATATGGGAATGTAAGTTCATGCTGAATTTCATGGCACTGATACAGGCACAAAAAGCAAAAGGATTTCAGAGTAGAGAGCAAGTTGTATTACTGCCATGTGGATTTGGATTATATTTTCCTATGATTATTTTGTCTTTTTCTCATCTACTTTCCCTGGTTATAAATCAGTGGAATGGATTATGATTGGGAAAATAGACAAAAGGAAGATATTGCTGGTTCTGTAGCCACAGACAAGGAAACTGTTGGATCACCAATTCACTTGGAAATGACCAGGCCAGGTGAGTTAGTCAGCAAGTATTTATTGATGGCCTGACCATCATTTGTGATCTAGAATCCAGTTTCATCTGAAATCTTCCATGGGAAAGCCAGTAGAACAAGTCCTTGGGTCTGAAGGAAGAAAACAACATGTTTTAGTAGGTAGAGCACAGATTCCGGTGTGGTCTAGTATGGGCCCTTAGGAACATTTCTGAAATTTTTGGTTTCTGTTTCCTAGTTTGCAAAATTAGAAAATATTTTTGTGAAAATTAAGTGATTAATGTATGTAAATTTCCTGATAAAAAGCCTGGGCCAGTAAAGGTTCACTTCTTTTCCTTCTAGATTGGTGTCTTTACAGCCTTTATGTATTTTCAAATTTTATTTATTTGTCAGAGAAAGAGCACACAAGCAGGGGGAGTGGCAGGCAGAGAGAGAAGCAGACTTCCTGCTGAGCAAGGAGCCCCCGAGGAAGGACTCCATCCCAGGACCCTGGGATCTTGACCTGAGTGGAAGACAGATGCTTAACTGACTGAGCCACCCAGGCATCCTTTTTTATAGTCTTTAAAAACTACTTTTTCAAAAATGCTCTTTAGCAGCTGCTTCCTTCTTTTATTTCCAGTGTTCTTCAATTAATGTTGAAGGATATTGTGAGGAACTACACTGCAGATTATGACAAGACCTTATGACTGAGCCACCCAGGCATCCTTTTTTATAGTCTTTAAAAACTACCTTTTCAAAAATGCTCTTTAGCAGCTGCTTCCTTCTTTTATTTCCAGTGTTCTTCAATTAATTCAGGCCTCTTTACATCCTTGCTAAACTTTTGCTTTGCGGTAATTGCCTTACACTTTCCCTACCTCACAGTTCATCTTCACACTGCTGCCACAGTACAAATGTGTTTTTGTCATACTCTTGCTTGAACATTTGACGGTTCCTTATTATCTCCAAGATAATGTATACTCTCCTTAGTATGGAACTCAGAATTTGCCCATTAGAATTGCAAATGCAGTAATATTTGGAAAATTGAGCACAAGGAACGCATCAAGGTTTGTGAGTGGTTTCATTTTTCCACTATTTTTTTTTCTCACTTTTCCTCATGTATATTGTAACTTTTACCTTGGCTGAATTAGAGGATACATGAATAAAAATGGATTTTACCTTTCCTTTCAGTGTTTGATATTGTGAGGAACTACACTGCAGATTATGACAAGACCTTAATCTTCAATAAAATCCACCACGAACTGAACCAGTTTTGTAGTGCCCACACTCTTCAAGAAGTTTACATTGAATTGTTTGGTGAGTATCTTATTCATTATAAATTAAATATGTGAATAACCAATTGGAAATCTTAGTCGACTCTATGGACTCTATAATATTAGTAAACATTATCCTACAAGCATTTCTTCCAAATTTATAATAAAACATTTGTCTTTAAAATATTTCTAAGTTTAAAATTTCTTTCTTTTTTTTTTTTAAAGATTTATTTATTTGTTTGACAGACAGAAATCACAAGGAGGCAGAGAGGCAGGCAGAGGGAGAGAAGGAAGCAGGCTCCCTGCTGAGCAGAAAGCCCGATGTGGGGCTCGATCCCAGGACCCTGGGACCATGATCTGAGCCGAAGGCAGAGGCTTTAACCCACTGAGCCACCCAGGCATCCCTAGTTTAAAATTTTTTATGATTAAGTGAATACTTAAAAGATATTTTAAGAATGATAATTTTCAGGCGCCTGGGTGGCTCAGTGGGTTAAGCCTCTGCCTTCGGCTCAGGTCATGATCTCAGGGTCCTGAGATCGAGCCCCATATGGGGCTCTCTGCTCAGCAGGGAGCCTGCTTCCCTCCCCTCTCTCTGCCTGCCTCTCTGCCTACTTGTGATCTCTCTCTCTCTGTGTCACATCAATAAAAAAAAATTTTTTTTTAAATGATAATTTTCTGAAATCTATTATATGTAACTTAATAGAGATTGGAAAAAGATTATTTGCAGGCTATATTCTGTTTTTACCATGATAACTTAATGAAAATTAGCCTCGTTGCTATTTTAATAGAATATTTGGGGAAATTTAGAAGTCTTTTCTTGGGAGTTTCCCAAGACCCATCTCCATGTTTGATGACTGACAGGAAGTCAGTTTCCCAAGACCCATCTCCATGTTTGATGACTGACTATGAAGACTGACAGGACTCAATAAATGTTCTACTTATAGCTAGGATACAAAAGGATACAAAGTAAAACCTGGAAGAAGCCAGACACAAGTTTCCAAGAATCTTCTCCCATTGGAGGCATACAGGATACACTTACTTCAGTATTAAAGTGTGACAGACAACACATGTGAAATGTTGTCTGCTAGGGAACCTCATTAGAGATTGCCCAGAATTTTTTTTAGGCGGGAGGGGCAGAGGGAGCAGTAGAGCGAGAATCTTGAGCACACCCTGTGCACAGCTTGATACGGGGCTTGAACTTATAACCTTGAGATCATGAACTGAGCCAAGATCAAGAGTCGGACACTTAACCCACTGAGCCACCCACAAGCCCTGCTGCCCAGAATTTTTATTGGGGGCTAACATATAGGCATCCTCTGCCTTTAGCAATTACCAAAATTCCATAATCCCAGAAGAAAGGCACATGTTGCATAAACCACATTGTATAACAGGTTAGGCAGAGTGAGTCATTACAAGTTCTGGGAGTAGTGGGAATTCTTTCCAGATCCATATTCTGGGTGTCAGCTAACGGCCAACTTGCAAACAGGCCTTTCTGAGGATCAGCGCTTCAGGCCTGCTATGTTAACTCTTTTCTGCACAAATTACTTTTCATTTGTGGTAGTGAAAGCTATGACCTGTGATAGAGTTGTTGCTCTTGGTTGCTTACTTCTCCCCCCAGGAACTCTTAGTGAGTTCTTACAGGCAGGCATAGGGTTAGCTGATCCTTTTGGAGATCTACCAATTGAGTCCTCATTGATGACTGACAACTACTAGGTGTATGAGAAAACTGTCCTCATTTCTCACATCACGAGTCATTTTAATAATGGTGAAAATACATTGAGGTGGATAGAAAATTCATGAGTTACAAGGCCAAGTGAAGTGATAGCTTTATCGTCCATTCTTGTGTACTTCAAAAACCTTTCTATGAGCCTGCCCCCTTCCTTTTTTTTTAATTTTAATTTTTTTTAAAGAGAGAGTAAGTGTGTGTGTACATGAGCGAGAGGTGGGAGGGGCAGAGAGAGAGAAAGGAAAAGAATCCCAAGTAGGCTCCATGCTCAGCCCAGTACCTGCCATAGGACCGATCTCACAACTCCCGAGATCATGACCTGAGCAGAAATCAAGAGTCAGATGCTCAACTGACTTAGCCACCCAGTCGTACCCTCCACCCACCTCTTAAATCCAAAATACTCGCAGAGATCCATGGAGATGAAATTTAGTTATTTGGAGATTTGGGCTAAAGACTGACTGAGGGGCACACAGGTGTCTCAGTTGGTTAAGCGGCCAACTCTTAATTTCGATTCAGTTCATGATCTCTGGGTCCTGGGATCAAGCTCTGGATAGGGCTCCAAAACTGGGGGGGATCTACTTGCGGATTCTTTCTCCCTCTCCCCACTGATTTGCTCGTGTGCACGCGTGTGTGTGCACTCACTCACTCACCTTCAAATAAATAAATTTTAGGGGCGTCTAGGTGGCTCAGTCGGTTAGGCATCTGCCTTCAGCTTAGATCATGATCTCTGGGCCCTGGGATCAAGCCCTGCATCGGTCTCTATGCTGAGTGGGGAGTCTGCTTCTCCATCCTACTTGTGCTCTCTCTAGCTCTATCTCAAATACATAAAATCTTAGAAAATGAATAAACATTAAAAAAAAGACTGAAAATGGGGATTTGGTTTTTATGAGAATCAGGACACATATTCAGTAATCACACTGAATTAAAAATATTAGAGACCTAGAATCTTCATTTATTGGATGAACAACCTACTTTTCATCTTTTTTCCTTATATAGTCTTTGTTTGACAGTTCTTCACACTTTCTCCCATACAGAGGGAAAACTAAATATGCATTTTTAGTGTACATATAATAACTTCTATATTTATAATATATAATTAGCTTTTTATATATATACACATATATATGTATTATATATACACATATATGTACACATATATACGTGAAGTGGTTTAAGCTCTATAGAGCAGTACCATAGAAACTTTAAGTCTAATAATGATTGGGTTTCTTTCAGTATTAATATAATGAAAAAAAATTTTTTTGAGTATCATAAGAGATGTTGTTCTTGGCCTCAAAAACAGATCAAATAGATGAAAACCTGAAGCAAGCTCTCCAGAAAGATTTAAACATCATGGCCCCAGGCCTCACCATACAGGTAAGCCCTTTTCCTAGGGAAATTCTGTAGGAATTTTGAGAACTTTGAATTGAATTGTTCTTTCATTGGACATTATTTACTCAGCAGTTATTTAATTGAAATGCTATGGGATTTTGTAGAATAGCTTTCTCAATTTGACTTTAGGTCTATGCCAAAATAAAATACTCTGTAGCTTGTCCTGGCTGGCATTTTCTGTTGATAAGCTGCGGCTTTTGCAAGGAAATGAAATCCACTCACTGCTAATTGTGAGGCATTATTAAGATACAGTTATGGTTATTAATCATTGTAGGAGTAAGGTTTTAGACTCAGTAAGATTATGAACAAGGATTTCAAGTATAAGATTTGAACAATAATTCTAGCAAAACAGATGTCACATATGATTAATTGACAGATGAACTGGTGGCATGATTATTGCTGTAAGTCTTTAGAATTCAAGAACATTTCAAGAGAGTCTGCCTGGAAACAACTATAATGGAGTTGGGATTTTAGGTGGGTCTGGAAGAATTAGCAGGATTTATATGGTGGGGAAGGAGTAAGGCAGGTGTTTCAGATGGGTAGAATGGCCTGAATAAAAGGAAGGTGGCAGATAAGTTTGGTGGTGGTGATGGTGGTGGTGGTGGCAGCGGCATTGGGAGATAGAATGGGGAGGGGTTGTGGGCTGGCTTTTTTGGGTCAGTGTTTTTACAGGTTGGGTTGAAATCCATGAGTAATTCTAAAATCAGTTTTAGTAGATCATGACAGCATTTTAAATAAAATAAAATTGAGTAAGAAAAGAAATCAGAACACATGACATGTAATAAATTTAAGTATTGTTCTGTAAAACTTGTTTTCTCTAAGTGTGGTGTAGATGTTTATATTGGGTGTCAATGTGAAATGCAGATCTTACAGTGGTCATAGTAACATTTAAAAGGTATCTATGGCTATAGGTCTGGATTACCTGAGAAGTGGTAATATGGCTTCTGTAGTACCCTTTCTTAGAGTTTCTAGGAGATCAGTTGTGGTAATGGTTACTGCAGCTAAAGAGAAAAACTTTGGTGTCATGAGTCTCAAGTGTTGCACTGTTGAGAATGTGCATTCACTGTAAGTGACTTCGTGTGATCTCATAACAAGACTGGAGATGGTGAGGGTTTTCCCTGTCCTTACTCATGCCGTGCCATCATCTCTGACTGGTGCCTGAGGGGAAGCTGCCAAAGTTAGGGATCATTTGAAAAGTCCACTGCAAACTTTATAAAATCCACCTGGTTGTCCATTCAGTTGTGGTGGGAGTTGCTTTTCTATGTTAAGGATAACAAGTGTGAATGTCACAGATTTTTAGATACTGCTCATGTTGTTACTTGGGAAATGTAGCTCATTCTTAACAGCTGCCTGGAATTCTTTGCCTTATATTACATAATCATTTCTCTGTTGTTTCCAATTTTTTGCTGTTAACAATAGGGTAGGAATTTTTTGGCACATCTCCTTGTATGTACAAATTATCTTTCAAAACCCTGCACAAATCTGTAGTTTTTTCAGCAATATATGTGAGTACTGGTTTCTCCATAAACCTCACCAGCAGTTGACCCTGAGACATGCTGATTTTTGCCATATGGAATGATGTTATATCTCTCTTTGATTTACATTTCTTTGGTTATTAATGGGGTTGAGCATCAAGGGGGTTTTTTTGGTGGTTTGGTTTTATTCTTTGGCCATTTTGTACTTTGTCAACTGCCTATTCATATTCTTTCCTCACTTTTCTGTTGTGTTGTTTTGCCTTTTTTTACTGATTTATAGTAGTATTTTGTATATTCTGAATATTTTTATGCACACGTGTGTTCTGTATGTTTTTTTAAAAATTAGATATTGGGAAAAAGATGAATAAGAAGATGATATTCACCCGTAATTGTACCATGCAGATAAGAGTTTGTTGTATCTTTCCAGGCTCTTCTTAATCTAGAGGAGCATGTGTTTGTTTATAGGTATAAATAATGTTAAATTAAAGTGGGATTGTACCATAGCTGCTTTTTTCACTAACAGTATATATAAGCATCTTTTCAAGTCAAAAATATAGATTCACTACATTATCACTTTTAATGTTTTTTATTTAATCTGTGGCTTCCAGTTTTCACTGTTAGACACATGTTGCAATGACAAGCTTGTATATACATCTTTTTAAATCCTTTCCTTAAAATACATTCTTAAAAGTAGGATTGAGGAATCAAAGTGTATGTATGCCCTGTTTGGAGGCTTTTTGGTAAATATTGACAAATGTGGCCTTTCAGAAAAATTTAACATCTTATTCTCTCATTGGCAGTGTTGGTGAGGTATAGTTTTCTACACATTTGATTTTATGATTGTACCCAGATAATTACAGATGCATGCTGACTTTCTTAATCCTTGGAGAGAAATTAATTTGGTATTTTGTATTAATTATTGAAGTTGAATGCCCTAGGATATTTAATGGCCATTTGTATTTCATTTGTGAATTGTTTCTTGTGTTTGTTCATTTTTTAATAATTTATCTTTTTCTCATTTAAGTAAACTGTTTTTAAATAAATATATAACTTATTTTTAATATGTTAATTACTACAACTCTAAGATGGATGGGAATTATTTTCTCCTAGTTTTTTCTTTACTACTTACTATCTTTTTCCTCCTGGCAATAATGAAGTTTTAAACTTCTGTAGAAATTTTAGTATTTAGTATTTAGTATTGTGGTGTTTTGTAGTGTTGGCATGTTTTAAGCTACTTTCTTTTTTTTTTTTAAGCTACTTTCAAATTACAACATTTTTTCTCTGTTTTATTTATTTTAAAGAGAGAGTAAGAAAGAGCACATGGGCACAGCGGTGGATGGTGGGGGGAAGGAGAGAAAGAAACTTAAGCAGAGCATGCTGAGAGTGGAGCCCAGCCTGGGGCTTGATCTCATGACCCTGAGATCATGACCTGAGCCAAAACCAAGAGTTGGATGTTAAACTGACTGTGCCACCAAGGCACCCCTTTATAGTTGTGTTTTTTAGATTTGAATCTTTCATTCATCTGAAATCCATTTTGATGTCAGTTGTGAGATAGGGCTCTAATTCCCCATTTCCCCAACTTGGTAGTAACAAGAATTATAGAATAATTTATGTCCCCATCTCCCTTATTTGAAATGCCATTTCTAGTGTATGCTAAATCCCATTATATAGTATAGTTTTTTTGGACTTTGTTCATCTGTTTCCTATTCCTTCATTAGTTTTCGAGCCCTTAGTCTTTTCCCATCAAATCTTCTCTCTTATTTTTTCCTTCTTGTTAGTAAATGACCCCTCCTTCCCTCTGACAAATCTAGATATATGGGAGGCATCTCTAACAACCCTCTCACCCTTAACATCTAATCAGACCCCATACCCTGCTGATTTTACCACCAAAATCCATGTAAAACTGTGTTCTTCTATCTTTACTTCTATCTTCCTAAGCCAAGCTACCATCTCTTGCCTGGATTTCCAACAGTTGTCTCCTGCAACGTTGTCCCTGTTTGACGTTTACCTTTATCCACATCATTTTCTGCATAGCAATGAGGAGGATCTTTTAATTTAGTTATAATTTTATGTTGTTTTTATAGAAAGAATTACCAAATGAAAAAAGTATCACTTCATGTTTTTTAAACTGGTAGATCAAGATCTCCATTGTTTTGCTTGCTTTAGTTTTGCCATAAAAGTTTATTAGGAACTGGAATGCATTTTTAGAATTTCCAGTCTGTTTGTCGCCTTCCTTCTTTAACACATTACTATATGTTCATGATAATCAACTTTTTATTCATTTTTAAAATCTGGTAAGAGGTATTATCTTTCTAAAAATAGTGGCCTTTCATATTTCTGCGAGCTTATTCTTCCAGCTTAGTTTTCATTATTGATATTTTCAAGCTCTGTCAGGTTCCAAGTTTAAAATTGGGAACATAGTTTATGGCTTTACTTAATCATATCATATTTGTTTCTTTAGAATTTTTGACCAGGTGAGAAATTCATATCTCAAATTAAATTAATACTCATGGATTTACTAAGTTTTAATGCTATTAAATGTAGTCTTTTTTTGTACAATCATTGAGGATTGCAAATGATTCTTGGTAAATTTTAATTGTGTAACTACTGGTTTGCTGAGTTTGCTGTTTCTAATAAATTTTTTGGGTTAATTTCCTTGGATTTTTTGTTGTTGTATACGTGGTATAAACATTTAACATGAAATCTATCCTCTTAAATTTTTAGGTGCACAATGCATTAATATTGACTGTAGGTGCAGTGTTATACAATAGATCTTTTAGAGCTTATTTATCTTGCTTTTTGCAACTTTATGAATTTCCTTAGATTTTTTATTTATATAATTATACCAAAGTAAAAAATCTTGATTTTTTTTTCCCCTCTACAACCATTTCCCAGTATCCAAATCACCTTCTTTAAATTCTTCACCTAATTCATAACTATCTGAAAGTTTCTTATTCATTATTTGCTTTTTGTTATCTGTTGTGTTTTCTCCCTTTAAAATTTTCAATTCCATGAGAGCATTCTTGCCATGTTCACTGCTGTATCCTTAGTGCCTAGAACAAACAGCGCTTGGCACAGAGGCACCCAGTTAATACTTGTTGAATAAACAAGTATTAACTGTAATAATCAGTATTTTAATTTTGCTCTTTGTATTTATACTCCATTTTTCTTGAACAACTACTGTGTCAAATTTGAGTGGTGAAAGTATACATCTTTGATGTTTTTTCCCTATGTTATTAAAGAGAGTGACTATATGTTGGGTTTCCATTTAAAATATATGTTTATAAGCAGCAGTCACTTTGAAGTACATTCATTTTCCACTCCTGTGTGTGTATTTTGGCCATTGTTTTTGGATATGTTGTCATTTATTTATTTATTTATTTTGAAGATTTTATTTATTTGAAAGAGCATGACCAGGGGGCAGAGGCAGAGGGAGAAGCAAGCTCCCTGCTGAGAAGGGAGCCTGATGTGGGGCTCAGTCCCAGGACTCTGAGATCATGACCTGAGCTGAAGGCATCCCTTTAGCCACCCAGGCACCTTGTCATTTTATTTTTTGAATCTGTTATAATGTAACTTACATTATCTGTTACAGTAGGTGTTTATTTTACACATACTTGGGAATTCCGAGATTCCCAAGATTAGCAAGCATGTAGTGTGTTCTTTAGCCTCATACAGCAAGATGTCTTCAGAAAACAGTCATGTTTTATGCTTTAAAAAAAATAAGACTAGAGGGGTCCCTGGGTGGCTCAGTCGTTAAGCATCTGCTGTTGGCTCAGGTCATGATCCCAGGGTCCTGGGATCCAGCCCTGCATCAGGCTCCTTGTTCAGTGGGGAGCCTGCTTCTCCCTCTCCCACTCCCCCTGCTTGTGTTCCCTTTCTCGCTGTGTCTTTCTCTGTCAAATAAATAAAATCTTTTAAAAATAAATAAAAAATAAGACTAGAAGGATGTATAGCTATTCTCTTAATTAAATGCAAAATGAGAGTGCTTCCTTCTGAATCATATTAATACATATTAGAAATCATCTGCATTTCTGATAGTCACATAGTCAAATCTGGAATCTCACAGATGCTGGTTATAAATTTTTATTTGTCTTCTAGCTATCTCCATGAGTTGTCCTTATGTCTTCACATGCTTCAATTTCAGCATATAATGAGTTTTTCACTACAATCCCTAGCTGCTTATTCCATTTCACTACTTCTTGTATTTGGTTATGATAGTTCTCAAATTCTTCACAGATTTTACTCTTCTCTTTCATGTAGGAAAGTCTGTGTTGCTTGAAAGTCTTCTTTCAAAAGCCTTTTTAAAAGAAGGTTATGTGCTTGAGAAAGAACATGAGCAGGGAGGGAAAAACAAGACGAAACCAGAGAGGGAGACAAACCATAAGAGATTCTTAACCATTCTTAAACAAACTGAGGGTTGCTGAAGAGAAGGGGGCTGGAGGCTGGGGTAATTGCGTGATGTCACGAGCACTGTGTATTATATCAGACTAATGAATTGCTGAACTCTGCCTCTGAAACTAATAATATTCTTTATGTTAATTGAATTTAAATCAAAAGAAAGTTATGTGCTTAAAGGCTTTGTTGCTTAAAGGTTTAGCCAATGTTCAAAGAGAAATTAAAACTTTCTTCAGATCAGCAGTATTTTGTGTGTGTTTGCAGTATGGGGCAGGGGTGAGTATGTTTAACTAGTTAATCAGAAACTTAGAGAGTTGCCTGATGTTGAAACCTCAGCCTTCAAAAGGCTGCACTTCCCAAGTAAATAATCTTAATTAATGCCAAAGTGCAGGATGGTTAGGGAAACACAGTGTCTAGTAAAGGGTATCTACAGAGACAAGTAGACTTTGTTCTAAGTGAGATTGTAGGAAGAAAGAGCATAAGCTGCTAACTGGTATTTGTTTTCCTTCAACTTTGGACTCTTTATGTATAGTTGGTACTGAGTGATTGCAGGTTTAGGAAATAGTAAATACATTTGTTGTTCACTGTATTAAGTTGCATATACTGACCTGAACTTTGTTTGGTTTTATTTTTGTTTTTACTGTTTCCTCCTTCACAATTTAAATCTTGTAATTTTGCCTTCCTTCTGTTTCTTTGGTTTGCAGACTTGAAAAGGAAACGAAAGTATCCAGCTGAAGAGCTTTGTAGAGGTCTTTTAAGGGAGAACCTTTTCCCTAAAGGAGTTTGTTTCTGTAGTGGATAGAGTGATATCTCCCCTGACCCCCATAGGCAGGCATCTTTTAAAGAAACAGGAAGCCGTGTTATCTATGATTCTTGGTGTGATGGCATGAAGAATAGATTTTCTAGTGGAATCTCCACACATGTTAGTAGGCAGCTATGTCTTGATTGTTTTATTAGTTTCATTTGAGGAGTTTCATTTCATCTGTAGAAGATGCAGTTTGAAGATATATTTTTCAAATATACTGTGGCTTTTCACTTTTATTTTTTAGGCTGTGCGTGTTACAAAACCCAAAATCCCAGAAGCCATAAGAAGAAATTTTGAGTTAATGTGAGTAATATGCTTGGGATCCCAAAACATTTATTTAGGACTGCCTAATATTAATATACCAGTGTAGAGAAAACTTATATGAGATGTTACACTCTGGGGTGGGGTGTATATCTATTTCCCATACTTTAATTCTGATAATATTATCTATTCTTGTGTCTTAATTCACTAGAGTATTCTTAGTTTTTTCTTTATATATGAACATATTTCAGAAGCAGCATTAGTGGCTAAGGATGCAGTTTGCTCTAGAACTGTTGTTGAAAGCCTAAGGAGTTATAATTTGGACATGAATATCTTGAATTAAATTTGAATTTAGGAAAGAGTCCTAACTGCTAAGGTTGAAGAGAGTGCCCGTGTTGTGTCACTGTGTTACAATAGTAAGAATAGACACCTTATCATTACAAAGTTTGGTTTTCCATTACATGTGATTGTGTCTCTAAACATACACCTAGATCTTTACAATTTGCTTCTGGGAAGCTGTGCCTAAATTGACTACTGATAGTCTTCTCTTTTTTGGGTCCAGGGCTGAGTGGGAATAAGAAGTTATTTGCTTGATATGAAATTAATTTCTTAGTGTTCTGAATATTCGTGTTAGGGAAATACCTACTGTGGTTGAAATGGCAGTATTATTTTTGTATGATAGGTACTGAAAAGAAGAAACAAAAGTCTTTAGGAAATTTGGCTAGTATTTTAAGAGGAAAAATATGAAATGCTGGAATAGTAACTTTGCAAAAGTCAGGAATACAACTCTTTAAGTGTAGAGGGTTCAAGAAATAATTCTTCTTCCTAGGTGATTTACTGCTGAGTCCTTACTGTTCCCAAGTCTCTATCTTCTGTTATGTAGAATTTTATTTTCCCTTTTCATTAGTAGAAAAGGAACTCCCTCTTTTAAAGCTATAAAGCACTGACTGCCAGGCTGGATAGATCATGGATCCGATCCATTGGTATAAAAAAAAAAAAAATTTTTTTTTTTTTTTGATCTTTTAAAATTTATTTATTTGACAGAGAAAGAGAGCATGCGAGACAGAGCAAGCATGGGCAGGGGGAAGGGCAGAGAGAGAGGGAGAAGCAGACAGCAGACCCCCTGAGCAAAGATCTCTATGCAGGACTCAACTTGATCCCAGGTGGGACTCGATCTGAGGACCCTGGGATCACTACCTGAGCCAAAGGCAGACACTTAGCCACCTAGGCGCCCTAAAAAATTTTTTTGATTGAAGGCTCAGGATGTCTTAGGTTTTCAGTATGATAGCTTCTAGTGATGGAAACATGAAGACTATATGTTCTCTGCCCTCAGATAACTCCTAGTATCGAGAATGCCATTTTATGTGTTTACCAGTTTGGCAGGGGGAAAGGAGAGCTCTTTGGGGGGAAATTTTGGGGGGGAACTGTTGGAGTTACTTTTCAGATAAATCTGGATCTTTCCTAATTTTATAGACTATTACAATCCCACATTTAAAAGCCGCCTTGAGGTCTAACCGCCCACATAATATTAATCTTTTTCTATACTTTTTCTGCTCTGTGGTCACCTGGGTCACCACTTGTACATGCTTAATGATGGGCCAGCCATTTCCATTATTAGAAAGCTCAGATTCTTAAAAAATTCTTCTTCATTGAGCCCCAGTTCACCACTTAATAACTAATACCTAATTATAAATAGGGTAGCTGCGTAAGCCTAAGGAGCTGCTGAAATCTAGCTCCATTCTATTTATCAGCCTATGGACCTGAGGGACTGCATCTGCCCAGAGGGTGTTGCATTTTGCACATTGGCCCAGAAGTATTGTATGGGCTAGCTGGAGGCCTAACAACAGAGGAAGCATTTATATACTCTGGGTACTTGCAGATCACAGGCCTTTCCATGATACAATTAGAGGAAGAGGTCAGACTAAAATTCAAATGTATAAATTGATTCCCATATCTGGGTGACTTTGGGCAAATCATTTAACCTTTCAGCTTCAGATTTATTATAAGTAAAATGGGGTAACACCTCTCTAAGCACCTTAATGGATCAGAAAGTTCGTGTTGCAAATGGTTCTTTGACCCACTATAGAGTCAGATTTATTGGCTGTGACTGCACATCATTTCTAATTTTAATAATATTTTGATTCACAGGGAGGCTGAAAAGACAAAGCTTCTTATAGCTGCACAGAAACAAAAGGTTGTGGAGAAAGAAGCTGAGACAGAGAGGAAAAAGGCTGTTATAGGTACTTGGATTTCTTTCTGAAATGAATGTCTTAAGTCCATGTTTTATGAGTTTGTCCTGTTCTTTGTCATTCTGACACTGGATATTGATAGGATCAAATAAGATTGCATCATACATAGTGGAGACTTCTAGAAACTCCTTTTTGTATATTCAGATGTCCTGCAGCTTTTAAAACTAGATGGTGTCAGTACTTAATGAAGTGCTTTGGCTCTCTACCATGTCTTTGGCTGCTATTGCTTTTTTGAGGACAAAAAAAGTGGGTAGGGTTTTTGGGCAACACTAGCCTCTGTGGAGTAGAGTTTTGTTCCTATAGTTTAAGAATAGGAAAGTTTTTTGGCCAAAGCTCAGGATTATAATATGTATCCTTGCTCTTGACAAGCACTGAGTTTTATGTGGATGGGTAGATGTTGTCCTATTCAACAGAAGGGCAGGATTGCTTACAGCTTATTTTGAATCACAGTGAAACTTCTCTACCTCCAGGATACTATATATTGGACTGCCCTCTTAGACTCTCAGTTGTTTGTTCTTTGGGATGCTGGAAGTTTAAGAAGCATTTCTTTAACGATTTCAAGTATGCAGGAATGCACAGAGACTAGTAAAATGAAGGCTTAATATTTGCCACATCCTTTCAGATCATTTTTTTTTTAAGAATAAATTTATCATTTTGAAACCTCCTATGTACCCTTACCTGGTCCTATTTCTTGACTTCCCTTCTCTAATTAGGTTTTATTTTAAAATTTTTTATACAGCTCTTTCTGTCCATATTTTTATACTATAAATATATAACAATATCTGTAACTGTAAGTATATAACAATAAACAACTCATAGAATTGTCTTAAACCATAAAAATATCAAACTCTTTTATTTCACAACTTGCCTTTATTTTACCAACATTGTTTGAGTTTTATTCATATTGATATGTGTAGATGTAGTTAATTTTTAACTGCTGTGCATTCATTCTGAGAGTGAACCTCAGTTCATTCTAGCATTACTGTTGAAGAGTTAGGTAGTTAGTAGTTTTTCCTTATGAACAGTGCTGCAGTAGCCATATCTTTTTGTGCACACATTCAGAGTTTTCTGTGGGAGTGCTACTCAACATGCATGTAGTGTCGGTCAGTGCCCTGTTTCACCAGCTTTTTGTTTCTGATCCATAATGAGGTGACTTCAGAATTGAGAATGAGTGCTTAGAAGTTCTTACAGTATTGCACATTTTATGTCTGTTGAGTCTAATAATAAAAAACTGGAGCCTGTGTTTTTGTTTTTAATAGTTTTCCTAATAATTAATTTTTATTCTAATTAATAAAATACTGCTTCCCAACAGACTGAAATACAAATAAGGGGGGAGGTTGCTTTCCCATAGGTAGTTTGAGAAGCATTGCTCTGGAATACATGTCTCAAAGTAGAATTGCTGGGTCACAGAGTACATACATCTTCAAATTTATAACATTCAGTCTTGCCAGATTGCTCTGTGAAGTGATTCTACCATTTTACCTTCTTTTCAGCAGGGTTTGAATTCCCCATTTATTCCTTTGTTTGCCTTATTGAATTCCCATTTCTGCATATCCTCCTCAATTCTTAGAGTCATTAAACCTTTTAAAATTTATGTCAGTGTGATGGTGGAAAACATTTCATATAATCTCAGTTTGTATTTCTCCGATTACTAGGAAAGTTGAATATTGTTTATTGGTCATTCAGGTTTCTCTTTTTTTGTATGTGAGCTGTCTGTTAAACTGTTAGCCCATTGTCTGTTTAGTTTTTTTGAGCTGATTTGTAGTTCCTTATATCTTCTGGATATTAATCCTTCCCCAGATCTATGCATTGCAAATATCTTCTCTCACTTTGTGGCCTGTCTTTGAACTTTATGATGTCTTTGACATTCTTATATATTTAAATTTCATGTACTCATATTCATCAGACTTTTCCATTCTGATTTGTGCTTTTCCCATGCCCAAAGTAATAGTTTTATTCTAAAAGTTATACAGTTTTGCATTTTGTATTTAGATATTGAATCCATCTGGAATTTATAAATTTATAGTATAATTTTATAAATTATATTAGGGTTTAGTTTGAAATTGGAATTCAGTTTATATTTTCCATGTAGCAAGCTAATTATTTTAGACAATTGAAAAGTTCATTATTTCCTCTATTTATTTCTAATGCCATATCTGTCTTATAACAAGATACTGTATATAATTTGTTCTGTTGCTAGGGTCTGTTTTGTTTTAATTTCTTGCTCTGTCCTTCTCCAGAATTACCTTGTTTCACTTACTGTCACTTTTTATGTTAAGTCTTGCTATCTGGGAGAGCAAGTTTCTCCTTAATTATTCCTTTTAACGATTCCTAACTATTCCTAAAATTGTCTGGGACAATCAGAGGCTTTTTATTCCTCCATATAAATTTTAGAACCACCTCAAGTTCTGTAAAATGCTGTGCTGAGATTTTGATTAGAATTACATTACCTGTACATGTCAATATGAGAGGATTACAATATTTATGATACTGAATCTTATAAATCTGTTTATATATCTCCATTTATGAGAAAGGTCTTTCAAAAAGGTGTTATAATTTTCTTCTTAAATTTCTGGTGCTTTCTTTCTTAGAGTTTTATTCTTGTTTATTTTTCAAGTTTTTTACTATTAGAAATAGGTTGTTGGTTTTTTTTTTTTTAGATTTTACTCATTTATTCCAGAGGAGGATAAAGTGAGAAAGTGTACATGCAAATGCAGAGCAAGGGGCAGAGAGGGAGGAAGAGGGACAGGCAGATCTCCAAACAGAGTTCAACCCCAGGACCCTGAGATCAGGAGATCACGAGATCATGACCTGAGCCAAGCTGAGTCAAAACCAAGACTGAAATGCTCAACTGACTGAGCTACCCAGGTGTACGAAATAGGCTCTTTTTTGAAGGTACATTTTCTAACAGGTTTTTGCTTTTGTGGAGGTACGCTGTTAATTTTTTTTAATAGGCTCTTTTTTGAAGGTACATTTTCTAACAGGTTTTTGCTTTTGTGGAGGTACGCTGTTAATTTTTTTTATTTGTTTAGCAGTCTTGCTGAAAATCTCTTCAGTTTCCCATGTGAGCAGTCAGATTATCTTCAGGACAGTTCTGATTTTTTCTTTGTAGTCCCACATCTTTGTATTCTTCTTAACTTACTGGTTTAAGCTATGATTTACAGTGCAGTGTTGAAAAGAAGGATGGCGACAAGTAGTCTTGTCTTGTTCCTAACTTTAAATATTCCCAGTGATGTTTGCTCTAAATAATTTTTATTGGGTTAATGAAGTTTCTTCCTGTTTCTTGCTTGCTGAGAGTTTTTATCATGAATGGCTATTAAATCTTTGAGAAATTTTTCTGTATCTGTTGAGAGGACCATATAACTTTTCTTTTTGAAGCTGTTAGTGTGGTGAATTATATTAATATATTCTCTGTTACTGAATTATTTTGCCTTCCTGGGACAGACCCACTTGATCATGATATAGGAGAGTCACCCAATACACTTCTCTTTATGTCTTGCTGATAATATCTTTAAATTTTTTACTTTTATTCATTTTCATTTTTACTTGTATTTCATAAATTTCAGCTTACTGTCAGTTTTTTCATGGCTACACTAGCCTCAAAATGAGTTAGAGAGCATTTCTTCTTTTTCTGTGTTACGGAACATTTTATATAAAATATGTTATCTCTTTGTAGGTTTGGTGGAACTCACTTGTAAAAACCATCTTGGTCTCTTGGGGTTTGTGCTTTTTTTTGTATGCTTGTTTGTTTTTTGTTGTAGCATTTAGCCTGCCAGTTTAATTTCTGTACTAACTATAGGTCAGTTTCAGGTATTTGTTTAAGTTTGGTCAATATATTTTTCTAGCAAATTGTCATCTGAAACTTCAGATTTGGGAGCATAAATTTGCAGAATTTTCTTTTATTTTTTTTTAAAGATTTTATTTATTTATTCGACAGAGAGAGATCACAGGTAGATAGAG
Source organism: Mustela nigripes (assembly GCF_022355385.1). Taxonomy (NCBI): domain Eukaryota; kingdom Metazoa; phylum Chordata; class Mammalia; order Carnivora; family Mustelidae; genus Mustela; species Mustela nigripes. The sequence continues at coordinate 164,029,871 of NC_081560.1, read as the reverse complement.
AGGCAGGCAGAGAGAGAGAGGGAAGCAGGCTCCCTGCTGAGCAGAGAGGCCGATGCGGGACTCGATCCCAGGACCCTGAGATCATGACCTGAGCCGAAGGCAGCGGCTTAACCCACTGAGCCACCCAGGCGCCCCTTGCAGAATTTTCTACTGATTTTTAAAACCCTCTACCAAATATGAATGCCCCCTTTTCATTCCTAGTATTATTTTGTGCCTTCTCTTTTCCTGGATCAGATTTGCCAGAGTTCTGTTATAATTCATTCTTCTTTTCACAGAGCTGCATTTTTATTTCATTGATGCTATTATCACTTACTTTTTTATTAAATTATTTATGCTTACTTTATTATTCTCTCCTTTCTTTTTGGACTTTTCTCATTGGTTCTTTTCTGACTTCTTGAGTTACTTAAATTCTTTAGTTTTCAGTCTTTTCTGATGGAAACATGTATGATAAATTTTCTTCTAAGTTCTGCCTTAGGTACATCTCACAGGTTTTGAAATGTAGTTTATTGGTGTTCAGTTTTAGTTTTTATAAAAACATTTCCATTATGATTTCTCCTTTCATTTATGAAGTATTAAAAGTATTTTTTCAGTTTTTTATTGGATGGGTTTTCAGGAGGCTACCACTTTACCATTGATTTCTAATATTGCATGATAGTCAATATTATGCAATTTCTAATATTGCATGATAGTCAGAAAATATGATCCGTTATTTGGATTCTGAAATATTTTTTGAAATTTGCTTTGTGGCCTGTCAATACATGGTACTTTTTTGGTAAATGTTCTGTGTGTGCTTGAGAACATTGAATGTGTTTTCTTTATTTGTTGGATACAGTGTTCTCTATATCTATCCATTAGGGTCAGGCTTATGAATTGTGTTGTTTACATCTTCTGTATTCTAATTTTTGCCTTCTTGAACTGTCAGTTACTGAGGGAGGTGTGTTAAAATTAAAGTCTCCCACTATGACTGTGGATTTGTTGACTTATAATTTTTTTTCTTTATATATTTTAGGGCTATATCATTAAGAGATTCAGGATTGTTACATCTCCATGGAGAATTGGTCCTATTATGTAATAACCCTCATTATTCCAGACACACTTTTTGGCTTAAGATCTATTTTGTCTAATATTAAAGCTATGCCAGATTTCTCTTGGTTAGATATTTTCTTGATGTATCTTTTCCCATCCTTTTACTTTCAACTTTTCTGTGTCATTATGTTTTAGGTGTGTCTCTTGTAAACAGCATATAGCTGGATTTTGTTATCTTATCCAATGTGAGACTCTGTCTTTTAACTGGTGAGTTTAGTCTTTTTATATTTATTGTAGTTACTGCTATATTTGGATTTGTTTTGTATCATTTAATTTTGTGCTATTTACCACGCATATTTTTTCCTCTGCTGCTTTTTTCTCTCTTTTCTGATAGGTATTGAATTGATTGGATTTTCTTTATTCTTTTCTTCCTTTTACTTGATTAGTAGATTTGTATTCTGTTTCTAGAATGTATAACTGGTCATACCTGTAAAATGTTAATAAGCATAACTGATTTGACAGAGTCTAAAGCTAATCATCCTTTCTGTCCTCTTAAATAAAACTAGAATGCCTTAATTCTTACCACTGTTTCCAGTTTTACGTATTGTTGGCTCATATTCTGGTTTTATGTTCTTTTTATTCCCCCATTAACTATTATCATTATCATCTATTCTTAACAGTAAATATCTATTTTGATTTATAGGTGTTACTTAACTTTTCCCTCTCCATTGTTTTTGACAATTCATTCTTTTTTCTGCTAGTTTGTTGTTGTTATTTGTTTTTTTCAGTGAAGGCTAAGGAGTAGTTACTTAATCATTCTTCTTTGGTCTGAAATGGTTTTGTTTCCTTCTTAAATGGTAATCTAGCCTGTAGTTCTAAGCCTAATGAAACTTACTTTTCTTTGTCACTGTGGCAGTAGTATTTCATTTTTGTTTGGGTTCCTCTTCTTTTTACTTTTACCATTTTTCTCTATGCCTTTGGGTGTTTCGATTTCACTGTGATGTGTCTAGAGAAAGTGTACTTATCACTGGGCTGGTGGATAGAGTTATAGTTATAGATAGCCTCTCTGGAGTTGAAGCCCTCTTGTGGTCTCGATTTTATAAAGGAGCTCCATTTCTAACATCTCAAGGCCTCATCTCCTGACCCTGCATGAGCAATAGTCCAATAGTCCCTCTCCCTCACTTGTCTAATAACCACCACCAAGGCCACCACTCTACTGGCTCTCAGCTCTCCCTTTGTTTATGTTTCTTGAGGATCTCTCCTCCTTTCTTGTGATCTTAACCATGCATTTTAAAAAAACAAAATTGTTATATTTTGTCTAGGACTTAAAAGTGTTGTTACCTAAAGGGTTTTCTAAGCCTACTCCACCATTTTTCTAGAACTGTTAAGTCTGCTCATGCTCTTTACTGGTTTATCTCTGCATGTGAGAGAGCAGTGTTAGATGGGATAACCGCAACAGTTTCTCTATGTTGAGACACCATTCTCTGGGTCCTAGCTGTAGGCTCCAGATGCCTTACCTGTTAATTCAAGTTTTATTTTGAGTTTCGGCTTATAAGTATGTTTCTAGTCCAGTTGAACATTGTGGTCTGTTTGGAGGGTGGTGTGATATAGGTTGATTTTAAGCTAATGAGGAGATAGGGAAGTATGTGCTGGAGTTGTTGCTAAAGGACACTGGATCTTCTGGAAATAGGAAGCCACTTGGAAATTTTTTTCCTGCTATGCACTTCCCCCAAGGGCCAGAGATAAGATGTGTTAAAATACTAACCCTCTGGCTGAAAAGGAGAATTGAGAATTATTCTTCAAGAATTGCAGTGATTGAATTGAAAGTGTATTTAGAATCTTTCCTCCCTGGTCCTGGATCCTTTGGTTAGGCCTCTAGTTTACTTGAGGGTGTTTGGTTTTTTCCTGCTGCAGCTAACTTGTTCATCCCCAACACTTATTTTCACAGAGTCAGAAAAATTAGCCTGCTTTCTCTTTCATGTTCAGCATAAGTCAGAATTATACTTCTCTGATATTATTTTCATTTTGTCATTTCCCTGATTGTGACTTAACCATCAATCAATTGATCCTGAGTATATTAAAATTCTTTAGCCCATTGCTGAAGATGGGAGTTATCTAGCCTTCTTTCTATTCTAATTATTTGTAGCAGAGTTGCGCAGCGGAAGCGTGCTGGGCCCATTCTAATTATTTGTTGTCTTCCCTTGTCGGCTGCCTCCATAATCACCTTTTCATTGTGATTTCATTCATTCTTCTTGTCTTTATGCCTTCTGCCATGATCTCCTAGGTCATGTCCATTATTTTCTTTAGGAATTCTTCCAGAAGGCCTTTCTTGGTTTAACTTACTTTCCTTGTTCTTTCTTTCTCCTGCCATTTTATAAGATTGTTCTGTGTTGCATTGCATTTTTGTTGCTCTTTTTTGTTCTGAGTACTTTCATGAAGTATCATTTTTCCTATTAGCTTGTGGACTGTTGCTGTGTATACCATGAAGGAATGAAACCTTTTGTACTCCCCTTTCCCACAAAACTAGCTCTGTCAACAGAACAGTGAAATAGGAAATAAATTCCTTTTTTTCTGTTGAGTAGTTTATAGTCTGGGGGGATAAAACTTAATGAAACAGCCCATAAAAATTGTATAAATGTTATGACAATGTGCTGCTTATTCTAAGTATTTCTGGAACTAGAGAAATATTTTTGAGTGTGTCTTCTTTTGTATATAATTACAGAAGCAGAGAAGATTGCACAGGTGGCAAAAATTCGGTTTCAGCAGAAGGTGATGGAAAAAGAAACTGAAAAGCGCATTTCTGAAATTGAAGGTACATCAGGGAGAAAAGAGGCTCTGACTGTCCCAAACTACTTCTCTGCCTCAGAGATCGGGCTCTTAATTGTGGTAGGTGGGAGGGCCAGAGACAGAATAATCTGGTCTGGAGGATGTGTCTGCCCTCATACCCCAGACAGATTTTTATAAAAAATTACCAATACGTGTTCAGCTCTTGGTTTGGTTTGTGACTATAGATAACTCATCCTTTCATTTTCTGTCCTTAAGTTGTGGCTTATTAGCTACCACTTTGTTCTCAGGCAAAGTATGAGAATTACTTATAACCAGTTGTAAGGAACATGTAAGATAAGAAACCCCACTACTACCAGTTTCTTTTCTACCTGGCAACAACAACAACAAAAATAACCAAAAAATTAAGGAAAAAATAAGCCCCAGTTTTCACAGAGGCTCTCAAACTCCTTGATATCCTATAGTGAGATGTTGATGTTCTGAGCCGTCTTGAAGACCAGACATTCAACCTCTTTTCTTATATACTACTACTTCCTGTCATTCTGCATTAACTAATTCTGGATCAAATTTGGAGGGGGTACAGATGGTGCAATAAATAGAGCAGAGCTTTCATATCTGGACTTCATTATTTTACTTGAAGCCTAGAGCCTGGGTAGGATATGAGGCTTTTTGAGGAAAAAATGGAAAGAAGGAACAAAATGAAGTAGACTCTGATGAGCTGAGAGTTCTTTGACGTTGACAAGAGTATTCCGCTTTGAGAAGAGTGTGTCTGGGGACTGGGATTTGAAAACTTGTTGATAAATGCCTTTATGTGATCAAGGAGTATCTGGCTGGCTAGTCAGTGGAGCATGTGACTTGTTTTTGGGGTTGTAATTTTGAGCCCCATACTGGGTGTAGAAATTACTTAAAAGAATAAAATCTTTAAAAAAATAAAGTGATCCAAATATTAGGCAGTAGAGAAAGAAACCCCTCCTTAACATAAAATCTGACCTCTAACCCAGCTGAGGAAATGGATTACAACTTTTCTTTGTTTTAAACACCCTAACTCTATTTTGCTTGCTAGATGCTGCATTCCTGGCCCGAGAGAAGGCGAAGGCAGATGCTGAGTATTATGCTGCACACAAATATGCCACCTCAAATAAGGTAACTTGCTCTCTGCCACTCCTAATAATAGAGTGTTTGGGATTTTGCTTTTCCTTGGGGCTGGGGTTTGGGAGGGGGAGGCTGTATTGTGATAGAGGTGATCTGTCCAGTGTCAAGGAAGGGTAGTTACCATCACACTCTCTAAAAACAGCCAATCATTTATCAAGACATATTGCACACTCATTGGGGAGAGAACTTTGTATAGTTCCTAGTAAAAGTGGAGAGCTAGGACAAAGGCAGATATGTAAACACAGGTCAAATACCATAAAACATCCATCCATAGTGTCGTATCAGTAACCAGGAAAGGTGAGGGTCTTCTCATGGAATGACAGGAGTAACAGGAGAAGAGTAAAGTCCATTTAGAGTTGCTTTCCAGGTAAGGTAGCTTTTTTGTATAAATGCTAAGCTTATTGAGTGTAGTGTTTCTTCCTGGCATTTTGAGATGGGATACTTTTTCATTGTTTAAGACTGTCTTATGTATTACGGGCTATTTTGTATCCCTGACCCTTGCCTGCTAAGCATCAGTAGTACTCCCTGCAACATATGCTTTCAAATGCCCCTGAGTACTGCTTGTTTACTGGGTTTAAAAATAATCTAGTTGTGAGGAACTTGATGTGTGATAATTTGAGAAAGGAGCGTGATACAGGTGAACAGTTTTTGTAAAAGTACTTGGGTTAATCTAGGTTTAGAGAACGTAGACCTACTTGGCAGGAATTAGGAAGAGGCAGCTAGAAGCCCTGTGGTATTCTATGAAGGGAAGAATATGACCAAGGTTTATAAAGTTTTTAATTGCAAAATAGATCAGAATATTGAAAGAGTTGAGAAGGAGGTCCATTGTGTTTGGCGTGGTTTAAAGGATTAGAGTCAAGATTGAAAGTATAGACAGGTCTTAAATTCTTTCAGTTTAGAAAGGAACAACATACTGTGGTTTCAGATGAAATGATAAGACATGGTAGATTTATAGAATGGAAGTTGTCAATACTTTGAAATCTGGTATAAATTTAGAAGTAAATTTAACATATCGGAGGAGACACAACTTTATAGAAACAGGATGGAATTTGGTCAAGATGGAGACAAGGTGAGAAACTTGTATATAAAACTAGCAATTCAGATCTGTCACAGGAGAACCTGGCTAGGCACACAAGTATTGAGACTTTGTCAGTGAAATTAGCCTTATGCTGAAAAGGACAGCAGTTTTATGCCATTTTGAAAAATGCTATCAGATAATGACCTATAGTAGTAAGGCATTAGAAAGTAATTTGGTTATGTGCTGATTTGATGAGTATTTCAGCAGACAGAGTGTAGATCCAAGGAGTGGAAGGTGTTGGGGGTCTATGAAGGGTCTATAGGACAGGCAGGGGATTTGAGATGTGGAAAAGATTACTAGGAAAGTTTCCCAGAGGCTTTGGGGAAAGTATATTCCAGGGAATATTAGGAATAAGTTTTGATTAAGCCCGGAGAGATTTTGGTTGGATGTATCATGGCACCATGATTTAAATTTAAAGAACTAAAAACTGTGATAGGGAGAAAGATCTGTTTGATTGACAAACATGTTCATTATAGTCAGTTTTAACAACCAGCTTCTAAGTAGAGGCATGAGGCCAGACTAGGTAATTTCTTGAGGTCTTTTTCCACTTTTAGAATGTGGTCAAGAAAAGCAGAATCATGGATGGTTGATTATAAGGTTCTGAGCCCAGCCCCTTTGAAGCTCTGCCACTCTCATCTGTTGACCTGTTTACTGCTTAAGAGAACCTGCAGAGATTGCAGGCTGATTCCAGGTTGAACTCAGCTAGATGGAATAAGAAAGTAGATACAAAAACATTTTATAGGCTTTAAGTCACTATAGAAATATTAGTAGTTATCATTGTTCCCAAAACCCACTTCCTCCATCCTTTTTTTTTTATTATTATTAAAAACGAACAGCTTCTTCCTGTAATAGGACAGGAACTTGTTTAAGGAACTTTAAGTCTAAAATATGGCTGTGAATGTGAGAGCCACACGTTAAAGTTGAGAGAAGGTCATGGGCGATGAGTCAGAGTTGAGTAGTGATGCAGGAGAGCTGTGGGGAAAATGCATGTAAGGAAAGAGAGAGATGACTGTTGGACCAAAGTGTCCTGATTCCTTTGCTCTTGTTTGCCCCCACACAGCACAAATTGACCCCGGAGTATCTGGAGCTCAAAAGGTACCAGGCCATTGCTTCTAACAGTAAGATCTACTTTGGCAGCAACATCCCTAGCATCTTCATGGACTCCTCTTGTGCTTCGAAATATTCAGATGTTAGGACTGGAAGAAAAAGTTCTCTCCTCTCTAAGGAGGCTCTTGAACCCTCTGGAGAGAGCCCCATCCAAAACAAGGAGAGCACAGGTTGATGCAAGGGGTGGAAATGTACTCCCATATCAGAATGTGGCCCAAGGGGTTAAGTGGGAACAATGGTTATACAACACTTCTGATTCACAGAGAACCTGTGCTCCGTCTGTTCTGCCTCTCCTGTGGTAGCCCTGGTTTATCAGCCGATTGCAGGATAGAGCCAGTTGTCTGGCACCCAGATGTCTTTTCAGCCACAGTTTTATCAAGTATCCTGTGTATGTTCCTTTCTGAACTGATATTCATGAATGAGGGAAAGTCTGATGCTAAGATACTGCCTGCACTGGAATGTTAGACATTAAGTATATAACAAGCTGTGTTTTTCTAAGCTGAGATCTATTGAATAATGTTTACATTGGTCCCCGGGCAAACGTGTGCTCAGCCATTCAAGACATAGGAGGCCAGAGAAGATGGCCCGGATGCGGTAAGTGTGAAGAAGACCGATCACACATGGGGCCCAGGCTCTCTCTGTGGGGTTCAGTCCCAGCGTTCATCCATGTGATTAGCATCTAGTCCGCTGAAGTTCTCCAGGAAATAATCTTCCACTTGAGCAACCATTTACTTGATACTATTTGCACCTTTTTATTTTCCTGTAGTTGAGTTGGCCTGCTGGGATATATGTACCTTGCCACCCAACCAGGGATTCCTAATCACCAGTTATTGCATTAGTAGCTTCAGAGATAGAAAGAGCTTGGCTTGACGTTCTGGGTGAGATGAAACCTTTGCTTTGAACCAAAGCTCTGGGGCCCTGCATTCCCCTCCATTGGATGATGACTGCATTACTGCCCCAGGCCATTCATAACTAAGGTGCCTGGTTTTTAGCCACAGAAAACTCCTTATATGTCACCTCTTAGCTCTGGCTGGCCAAGAGCAGGGCAGGGCTTTAACCAGAACTAAGGGCAGCATATAATTCCCAGCTGTTCACTGCACAGTATTGTATCATAACTGCAGGAAGTTTTCATTTTTAAAACTGGATTTGGGGTACATTTATTTGCCCCAGTACCTCTGCCTGAAGGCCATGTCCTAGGGCTGTCATGGTTACTAGCACACTGCTTCTCCTCAATATTGTTCTTCTGGAGCCTACATAGTGTGGAACAGAGTAACTTAGCATCTTTGGTCATCTTTGTCTTGTTTATTTCCCCCCTGCCCCCGCCTCTGAGATGCTGAAATCAAAGTTCTCCAGCTTTCACCCTCCCTAGGAAGTCAGGAATCCACTGACTTCCTGGGCAGCCAGGGGATTTAATCTCCCATGAGAGGATGACAGACTGAGTTATGAGTAAGCCTGTGGCTATGGGAGACCTATCTCATCTGGGCCTTTATTCCCTTCGGATTAGTTTTCCTGAAACAGTGTGCCCCATAGTTAGGCCTGAGTTTGTGCAGCTTATTAAGACATCTTTCATGTATACTGTGGTTAAGCCAGACAGAAGTCATGGGACCACTTTCCAGAAATCTTTCCGCTGTCAGTCCTGTCAGTCTCATGACAGCTTGCGGGTTGTGCCAAACACTTTCTATGGGGAAGGAATCCCGAATTTGAGTGGGTCTTTTCCCTGGGCCTTATACTAGAGAGGCATTTGTAATAATGGAGAGAATCCTTTTTTATTTTTGCTTATTATATGCACTCTCTTTATGAATGGATCTTGTGTTCTCTAGCCCTCCTTTAAAGAACCTTTGAACTGTAAGAATAAACTCTTCACCTGTCATGTATTGTTGCTGCGGATAGATAATGATTGTTGTGGGAAATTTGGGTCATTGACCTTTGTGCTTTCATTCCTAGAGATGTTTCCTATTCCCATGAGCTGAAAGCTGTTGCCCCAAAGTGATGGATGGGGATTTTCTTACAAGCCCCCGGTGGCAGAGTTGAGGAACAGGGAACTAGTGTTACAAAGTCATAAAGAAACTACTTCCACTTAAACTCTCCGTGGAGTGTGTTTCCCAGTGCTCGCTCAGGCTCTAAGTCTATCCCTCCTGCAGGGATGTTCCTTTTGGCAAATATACACTGTAATCTTGAAGTCTAAATTTATATGTGAATTGCTACCTTTTTTAAAAAAAAAAAAAGAAACCAAATAAAATTATTTTACTATCAGTGATTTGTATTTTTTCCTTATGTCTCCCATTATTTTCTCTTGTCTCAAACATAATCCTAAGGCTGTCTTGCCCATTTTGACTAGGTAGCCAGTTTATTTACTAGTTTCACTCAACTATAGAGGTGTTTCTTACACTCTTCTCAGAATACTGCTTCCCAGCTATAGGAATTTTGAAAGCAGGGTTTCCACTCTTCCTGACACAGAATTTAACTAGGAATGTTCTGATTCTTGGTGGGATGTGGTCAGCAGCAGAAGAGGAAAGAGGGAGGCTGGAGCATGGTGCCCTTCGGAGGCTGTCTAAGAAGGGAGGGAGGAAGTGGGGCAGTTAGACTAAGGCAGAGGAAGGACAAACAGTACAAATTATAACTGGCAGTGGTATGATGTAACTACTGTCACCAATTTAAATGTTAGTCCAAGAGCCAGGGCTGGACCTCGTCTACCCACCTCTCAACCTTTCCTTTCTGGGAAATAATTTCACAGTGATGTTGGGCAGCGGGGCTTAGTATTTGGGAATTTCAACGACAGGAGCCCTTTACTTGGGTTCCTGTGGACTCCAACCCCATAGTATTCTATGTTTGCTGCTGCAGACCAGGGAAATTTAACTCATTCAAACCAATTATCCAGTAGGTCTGGGTGGGTATTAAAATGAAGTGATTTAGAACTAAGTGATTTCTGCCTGTTGCTATGGAAGAGCAATTTTGTGAATTAGAAGTTGTGATCTCTGGTTGCTTGGTGATAGGTCCCAAATGTGTGCAATAGAAGGCTGTTTGTGATCTGGCCCCCACAGACCTCTCTAGCCTGAGTCCTTGAATGTACCTTCTCTGTGTCCCTTTAAATAAAGTGTTCTATCAACCTGGCTAATTTTTTCCCCTTGTAACTCCGACTTTCCTTTGCTAACTCCTGATAAGTCTTCACTTCTTCAGACAGATCACGCTAAACTGTTGGCTCAGGTCAGCACTTCACATTTCTGCCTTAGAACATTTCACACACGTCACTTTACCTGTTTGATGTCTTTCTTCACAAATGTTCAGCTCTCTAGGGGCAGGGACTGTGATTCTGCTCTTTCTTGGGCTGGTATCTGTTGCTCATCAGTTGGTCAGTGTCAGTTTTGTTGCACAAAAGAAAAAAAGGATGAATGTGAAATGCAGGAAAGTGAATAGTGGGGGAAAAAAGAAAGACCTAGAAATTAGGGTAGAGTATCTATCTGTGTGAGGACTTAATTTGTAACCATGGGAAGTTACCTAACATCTCTGAACTTGGTTACATCTTCACAGGGCTCTTCAGTGGGTTCAGCAACATATTTTTATGCAGTTTGCATAATGATTTCTGCATGGTGATTGTTGGGGTGCATTTTTGTCTTCCTAAACTGCGGGAGGCTGATCTAGACCCCGTCCAAGGCCCTGTCCCACTCTCATAGAGGCTGTATAAAGGGGGCAGTGATTTCCAGTAATGAGGATCTCATGATATCTTTATCATGATGGATTTTTAAAAGGAAGAAGAGATAGAAAATGTGATTGTAGCTCTAAGGTAATCAGTCCAAGCGTCAACCTTCTTTAACCCAAATTCTCCTCGAGGACATCACATAGCACAACATTTGGGATATTGGAGCTTCTAACAGTTAATATTCGTAGAGCACTTTGCACTTACCAAAACATCAACATGCTCACTGAAGATGTAGTCAGTTTTTTGTAGTGATTAAGGGGTTGGGTTTTACATTTAAACAGTTCTAAAGAATAGAAGGGGAGGAAAAGGTGCCAAGCCTGACCAAAATACCACAAAAGAGAAATAGCTACCAATCTTAAAAATATCAGTGCAAAAGTCTACTAACAGTCTAGCATCACATTAAAAATACTACATTACCGGTGTGAGGTGATATCTCATTGTGGTTTTGATTTGTATTTCCGTGATGCCGAGTGATATGGAGCACTTTTTCATGTGTCTGTTGGCCATCGATGTCTTCTTTGCAGAAATGTCTGTTCATGTCATGGAAGTGGTGATGCAACATGGGGGCTTAAGTGGGTAGGAGAAGAATAAATGAAACAAGATGGGATTGGGAGGGAGACAAACCATAAGTGACTCTTAATCTCACAAAACAAACTGAGGGTTGCTGGGGGGAGGGGGGTTGGGAGAAGTGCTTGGGATTATGGACATTGGGGAGGGTATGTGCTTTGGTGAGTGCTGTGAAGTGTGTAAACCTGGTGATTCACAGACCTGTACCCCTGGGGATAAAAATATATGTTTATAAAAAATAAAAAATTAAAAAAAAATACTACATTACTACCAAATGAAGATAATCAGTAACACAGGAATAGTCTAACACTAGGAAATCTAGTAAAATTAACCATGTAGGGGTGCCTGAGCCATCCCTACACTTAAGTGTTTGAGTCTTTATTTTGGTTCTGGTCATGATCTCAGGGTTGTGAAATAGAGCCCACTGTTGGGCTCTGCGCTGGGCATGGAGCCTGCTTAAGATTCTTGTTCTCCCTCTCCCGCTGCCACTCCCTGCCCTTGCTCTCACATGCTCGAGCTCTCTCTCTCTCTCTCTCTCTCCAAAATACAAATAAAAAAGCATCATGTTGGTAGAATTTAGGAGCAATCACATGATGTCTTGTTTGTATAGAAAATGGCTTTGATAATTAACATCCATTTTTTAACTTTTTAAACCCTTAATAAAATGGGAATGGATGAATACCTCCCTAGCCAGAGAAAACATTTCTCAAATCAGGCTAATTGATGAAAGACTAAAAGGATCACCATTGTATCAGGAATAAAACAAGTCTATCTACCATTACTAGAATTAGAAAAAGGGGATGAAATAAAATTTTAAAAGAGGCATTTTTTTTAAGATTTTATTTATTTATTTGACAGAGATCACAAGTAGGCAGAGAGGCAGGCAGAGAGAGAGGGGAAGCAGGCTCCCTGCTAAGCAGAGAGCCCGATGCGGGGCTCGATCCCAGGACCCTGGGATCATGACCTGAGCCGAAGGCATTTAACCCACTGAGCCACCCAGGCACCCCAAAGGAGGCATATTTGTAGACGATACAATTGTACCTGTAAAGTACAAGAAAATTTTCTAAAAATGATTGCAAAAATAGAATTCAGTAGTTAAGTACAAATTTATTAAATATTTAATTATTTATTTTAGAGACAGGATGAGTGCAAGGGGCCAAAGGAGAAGGAGAGAATCTCAAGTAGACTCCAAGCTGAGCAAGGAGCCCAACCAACACGGGGCTCGATCTCATGACCATGAGATCATGACCTGAGCCAAAATCAAGAGTCAGACACTTAAACAACTGAGCCACCCAGGTGCCCCACAAATTTATTATTTTAAGACAAACAATTGCTACCCTATATAAAATAAAACTTAAAAAATATAATGAAGTCCAGTTTTTATTAATTAAAAGCCAGGATAAAATACTTGGGAATAAGCAAGAAATTTCAAGATCTATAGAAAAAACTTTAAACTGTTAAAGATAGGATGTAAGATTTTTAATAAATTGACTTATTCTGTGGGAAGGAAGAGAGAGCAGTTATCCCAAAATCAATCTACATGTTTATGAAATTTCAGTAAAAATATCAACCAGGTAGTTTTTGGAACTAAACTAACATCCCAAACTTGATAGGGAAAGTTTTAAAAGAATAGTCACAATAACCCTACCTAATGTTAAAATATGAAGTCACAGTTACTGGGGCACCTGGGTGGCTCAGTTGGTTAAGTGTCCGACTCCTGATTTCTGCTCAGGTCATGATCTCAGAGTCGTGGGACCAAGCCCCACATCCATCTGCTTGTCCCTCTCCCTCTGCTCCTCCCTCTGCTCACTCTGTCTCTCAAATAAAATCTTAAAATCACAGTTATTGAACCTGAGTACTATAGCTTTAGTAGGTCAATTAAAGTATAAAAAATAATTCCGTATGGAAGCTTAGTACATGATAAAGGAGCCTTTTTCCTTGTAACCTAGAGGGAAAATCTGGATTATTCAATAGAGTTCTGAAAATTCGGGGGAGTTGGAAATAATATATATCCGTAGCTCACATCTTACATGAAAATTTATTCTTGGTGGCTCAAGTATATATTCAGAGAATGTTAATCTATAAACTGTAAAATAACCTCTGTGGAAGGCAATGTGGCAGTATTCACCAAAATTCAAAACAAAATTTAAAAAGCATTTCATTACTGAGAATTTATCCTTCATGAACCTCCCCCAAAATAAGAGTATTCATCATAGCAATATTTGTGATATTTAAAGATGGGAAGATCTCTTGAGTGTTCACTTTAAAAGAGTTTTTAAAATTCCCTTATTTTGGGTGCTTGGGTGGCTCAGTGGATTAAAGCCTCTGCCTTCGGCTTGGGTCATGATCCCACGGTCCTGGGATCGAGCCCCACATTGGGCTCTCTGCTCGGCAGGGAGCCTGTATCCCCTTCTCTCTCTCTGCCTGCCTTTCTGCCTACTTGTGATATCTGTGTGTGTGTGTGTGTGTGTGTGTGTGTGTGTGTGTCAAATAAATAAATAAAATCTTTTTTAAAAATTGCCTTATTTCAACAAAGTAGAATACTAAGCAAGTGACAGAATACCTTAGGATGCTGCTATTTAAGTGAAAATAGTGGGGGATGTATATATGTGTCTTTTTTTTTTTTAATCTGTAATCTATCTCCCAAAGGATATATCATAAGTGCGTAACAGTGATTTCATAAAGAAGGAAACCAAAAGAATATAGGAGAAGAAGTGGATTCATTTTCACTTTTCACACTTTTGTACATTTTCTTATATTTTATACCATGTGCATGTATTACCTACTCTAATCATTGTAAAATAATGTTTAGGGGAAATGCAAAATAAAGTAAATATGGAAAAAGGAAGCTTTTGCTTAAGTAGTAGGAATGCTTTTATAATCAGAACCTGGTTCAAGTTCTAACCATGCCACTTGCTAAAAGTCTAACCTCAAATTATTTCTTCTTTCTAAATGTCAGTTTCCTTGTTGATACCATATGAACAAAGAGAGCCTACTAGACATGGTTGAAGTGAAGATTAAATGAGATCTCTAAAAAACTAAGTGCAGTGTCAGGTAAATGTGAAGGGCCCAATGTAAATTGTGGTTATTGTTACTATTTTGTAATTTAATCCTCAAAACTTTTTGTGAAAAAAGAAGAAAGCCTGTTGTTTTGGTTGCCTCACCCCATTTTACAAGTGAGGGAAGTGGGGTTTGAGTCAGTAATTTCATATCTCATTTTCTTCCATTCATATCTGGATTCAGAAAGAAAAATATTATGACATGTAAGCTCCTAATTTGAGGCAGCAATTCCAGTAAAGTTTGTTGTCTAGACAAAATGGGTTACAAACCCTAGCTTTTCAAGAATTGATTATTACACATTGACCATAATATTGTTCTTCCCACTGACAACCATCTTATTATTCAGTAAAAGGTAATATATGAGAGTGTGTGTAAAACAGCCATAACTCTAGAAAACCACTCATGAGGCTAGTTTAAGAGTGCTCAGTCCTATTCAATCCACTATAATTAAGAGTGTTAGGTGGTGGTGGTGGTTTTTTTTTGTTGTTTTTGTTTTTGTTTTTTTTTATAAACCAAGGATAAGTGTGATAGAGTAACATTCCACTCTCCATTTCTTGGTTCCAGGGCACTACTGTATTGCATTACTGTCTTTAGTTTTTTTCAATGGCAAGGAGTTTCCCAATCCAGAGAAGTTTGATCCAGGACACTTTTTGGATAAAAATAGCAGCTTCAGGTAAATAGAATACTTTGTGCCTTTTTTCCATGGCAAATACAAATAAATCCACAGAAGTCATACACATGCACATTCTGGACAGTTTTTAGCTTCGCTGAATTTATGGTATAACTCAGTAATCTACTAGTGATAGGAAAGTCAATCAAATCAAATTGTTATAACTCTCCAAATCTGGATGAAACCATTTAAGTATGTACACCAGTAAGATCAGATAGGTCCTCCAGGAACTATTTTGTTGTTTGGTAATTGAGTACAATGCAGGTTTTTATTTTATTTTTTTTTTAAATATTTTATTTATTTATTTGACAGAGAGAAATCACAAGTAGATGGACAGGCAGGCAGAGAGAGAGAGAGAGAGAGAGGGAAGCAGGCTCCCCGCCGAGCAGAGAGCCCGACGCGGGACTTGATCCCAGGACCCTGAGATCATGACCTGAGCTGAAGGCAGCGGCTTAACCCACTGAGCCACCCAGGCGCCCCACAATGCAGGTTTTTAAAGAAACCAAAGAAGGGCAATCCAAATCAGGTATCATGTATTACCAGATGACAAAGGAATTTGCTTTTGCCAACTTTTGTTGATCTCCCCTTTGTAATACAGACTTCTAAAACAAAATGTACAAGTTCTTTTCTTTTTTGTAAACTATTAATCATTATTAATTTTCTGATTCCTAGAGCCAGGGACCATCAAAAAGACCTTGGCCATTTAATCTTTCTTCCCCTCTGAAATTTAGAGCCCCATATACCCTTGCCTCTGTGCAGGAGCTGGTTGGCTCCCAGTTACTGTTTTCCATAAGTTCATAAAAATAATTTAGGATTGGTCAGTACACATTTTTTTTCCTTGTTATCTAATCATTTGATTTGATTTGATTTGTATTTTCAAAAATAATGGTTGATATGTTTTGCTTCTAATTACAATGATAGTAGGTGTTTAACATAAAAAGTAGAAAATGAAAAAAGCAAGATAAATAAACACCCTACAGAGATAATCACTGTCAATATTTTACTGTATATACTAGGTGCTCTCCATCCTTCCATCACTCTTTTCTCTCCAACCACCAGCCAGCCCTTTTCTGTGGCACTGCCAACTGCAAGTTGGGTTGAGACCCAGCAGCAGGAGCAGGAAGAGCCAGAACTGGGAGCTGGATGTGGTCCGGGAATCCATGGCCTAGTGTTAGGGAGGTGGCAAGAAGAAAGTCAACTACTATGATGGTGATACTCGAAATTATTATTATGGACTGGATCAGCCCATGAAACCTCAGAATCCTCATGGCTCTGTAACTTGCTGCTAAGTTATGCCCTACATAAAAAATTGGAAATACACAGTCCCCATAAAACCACTGGTGAAGAAATGGCAAAATACCACAGTGATGAATACATCAAATGTTTATATTCAATAAGACCAGATAACATGTCTGGCTATAGTAAGCAGATGCAGAAATTTAGTGTTGGAGATAATTGTCCAGAGTTCAATGGACTAAGTTTTGTCAGCCCTCAGTTGGTGCTTGGGGCTGTGAAGTTAAACCAACAACAAACCAACATGGCTGTTACCTGGGCTGGAGGATTCCATCATACTAAGAAATCAGAAAAGTTAGGATTCTGTTGTGTTAATGATATTGTACTTGCCATCCTTGAGTTACTGAAGTATCATCAGAGAGTCTTATGTATTATTACTGATATTCATCACAGTGATGGTGCTCAAGAAGATTTTTATGCAACAGATCGTGTAATGACTGTTATTCCAAAATATAGGGAATACTTAGCTGGAAGAGGAGACATGAGGGATATTGGTACAGAATAGTCTGTATTCTGCTGTCAACTTTCCAATGAGAGATGGTATGGATGATGAGTCAGGGAAGTTTTGTAAACCTATTATCCTGAAAGTGATGGAGGTATATCAACCTAGTGCTGTGGTGTCACAGTGTGGTGCAGACTCATTATTTGGTAATAGACTTGGTTGCTTCAGTCTGATCGTCAAAGGTCATGCCAAATGTGTAGAAGTGGTAAAAACTTTCAATATGCCAATACTGATGCTTGGGGGAGGTGGATAGACAATCTGTAATGTTGCTCGATATTGGACATATAAGACTACAGTTGCCTTCAATTGTGAGGTTCCCAGTGAATTGCCATATAATGATTACGTTGAGTATTTTGGGCCAGACTGCAAACTGTATATTAGTCCTTCAAACAGGACAAGCCAGAACACTATGGAATATACGGAAAAGATAAAACAGCATTTATTTGAAAATTTACACATGCTATGTCATGCACCTGGCATCCAGATGAAAGCTATTCCGGAAGATGCTATTCATGAAGACAGTGGAGATAAAGATGGACAAGAATCAGAAAAGAAAATTTCTATTTGAATATCAGATAAAGAGAGAGCTTGTGATGAGGGATTCTCAGATTCTGAGGATGAGGGAAAGGAGGTCATAGAAATGTGACTATCATAAGGAAAGAGCAAAGAAAACTAGAACCAAAGAAGACAAGAAGGATACTGGGGGCGGGGGGAGTAGATGTTAAGGAAGAAGGGCAAGAGTGGTGAACAAACAGATGCCAAAAGAGCCAAATCAGAACAGCTCAGCAACCTTTGAATTTGAGAGTCTCCCCATTTCAGAAGCCATAAAAAGGAGAGAAAATATTGGAGAGAAAGTTTTTTCCTTTTGAAGGCTCCTGGATTCATTTTATACTAGTTTGGCATGGACTGTGTTTATTTTCAAAATGACTTTTGCTTTTCTTGGCAAATTTTTTTGTGACTTTTCTAATTATAATGAAAAATTTCTCTTCTCCATCGTGCTTTATGAAATAGTATTTAAAAATTGATGTTACTTTGTCAAACAATGATCTACTAAAGAAGTAGTAGATCTGAAGTGATTTTTCCATGTTTTATAATTTTCTTTATTAAAAAAATTATAGTTGAGAAAAAAAAACAAACTACAAAACTATAGTAATTAACAATGTGTGACACTGGTGTATAAATAGACATATAGATTGAAGATCCAGAAATAAAACTTCACACTTATGGTCAATTGATTTTCAACAAGGGTATCAAGGCAATAGGGAAAGAATAGTCTTTTCCACAAATGGAGCTGGGACAATTGGATATTCACATGCAAAAGAATGAAGTTGGACCTCTTCCTTAAACCATACACAAAAATCAACTCCCAAGTGGCTCATAGACCTAAATGTCAGAGTTAAAACTATAAAACTCTTAGAAGAAAACATAGTAGTAAATCTTCATGACCTCGAGTTACGTAGTAGGTTCTTGAAATGACATCAAGAGCACAAGTAACAACAACCAAAAAAATGGATAAGTTGGACTTTATCAAAATTTTAAACTTTTGTGCTTCAAAGGACAACATCAAAAAAGAGACAACCCACAGAATGGGAAAAGATATTTGCAAGTCATATACAGTATGGGACTTGTACCCAGAATTTATAAAGAACTCTGGTAACTTGGTAATAAAAAGATAACCCAATTTAAAAATAGGCAAAGGGCTTGAATAGACATTTCTCCAAAGAAGATATACAAATGGCCAATAAACAAACAAAAGGTTTCTCAAGATTGTTAGTTACCAGAGAAATGCAAATGAAAGCCACAATGAGATACCACTTCACACCCACTTGGAAGACTAAAATAAGGACAGGTAAGAACAAGTACTTACAAAAATAGGGAGAAGTTAGAATCTTCATAAATTTCTGCTAGGAATGTAAAATGGGGCAGCCAGTTTGGAAAACAGTTTGGCAGTTCCTCAAAAGTGCTAAGCATAGAATTACCATATGAACAACAATTTCACTCCAAGGTGTATACCCAGGACAAATAAAACATGTCCACACAAGAACTTGTACAAGAGTATTCATAATAGCATTATTCATAGTAAACAAAAAGTGGAAGCAACCCAAATGTTTATCTACTGGTAAATGGATAAACAAAATGTGGAAGAGCCATACAATGGAATATTATCTGACCATTAAAAGGGAATGAAGTACAGATATATGCTACAATATGGATGAACCTCAAAAACATTATTCTAAATGAAAGAAGCCAGACAAAAGATCACATTTTGTATGATTCCATTTATATGAAATGTCCATAACAGGCACATCTATAGAGACAGAAAGTGGACTCATGATTGTTTAGGGCTAGAAAGTGATGGCAAATGAGCACACTGTTTTCTCTGGGTGGTAGGAAGGGGGCTGATGAAAATAGTCTAAAATCCGATTGTAGTGATGACTGTACAACTCATTTTCTAAAAACCACTGAACTTTACCCTTAAATGGGTGAATTTTATAGTATGTGAATTATATCTTAAAAAAATTTCTTTTATAAAAAAAAAATATATATATATATATATATATATATATACAATGCAAAATAATTTGCACAGGTTGTCCTGATAAAATAGAAGCATGACGACTAGTAAGTACTTCTTGGCTTATAGGTAGTCTTCTAAACCCCGCCTAAGGTCATGCAGTGTCAAGACTCAGGTTCCAAAAGGCATGCTGGAATATCAGAAGTATGGAATTGGAACAGGCCAGTAAGGAGAAAGGAAAAGCCCCAGTCCTAGGCACAACCAGAACTGGAAGGAATTGGGCCACTTTCGGGGAGTCACCAGTCCAATCTAGAGTTTCCAAGAGGGGTTGGTGAACTTTGGCTGGACTGAGGTTGATATAAGAGGAGGATTTGATACCAGGCATAGGTCCTGGTATCAGGTAAACAGTAGGTAATTCTACAAATTTGCAATCACAAGAGAAAGATTTAGGGCAAAATACCTTTGGTCTCAGTGATGTCAAAGTTTAAGTCTCCAGGCCTTTACATAAGGGTACCAACATTATATTCAGGTAGTCAGTTCTAGTTCTGATTTTTTCATGGACTAGACTGGACTCAACTTCATATTCGTGGTTGTTTAGGATGTTTAGGATGAAATAACTCTTATGAATTTCCATTCTCAAGGCTCTTAAAAGCCAAACTCAAGAAGCTTGCTCAAGCCTCTCTTACCTATCTGTCTGTTAGTTTCAAATATGGAGGGATAGGTTTGATCTTCAGGGATGATCCAGTTGCTCAAACTGAAAAAATTTTCCTCCTGCCTTAGATAACAATTATTTTTATCTTTAGGGTTAGTGCTTGCTTCAGGAGGGAACATAGAATAGAACAAAGCTAACAGATTTTAATCTGATCATTTGGGACATATGCTAGCTATGTGACTTAGGGCAGGACCAGACTTTCTCAATCTTCATCTGAAAAGTAAAATTAATAACTCTTACTTTCCAAGTTTAGGAGGTCGAGGATGAGTGAAATGTGTATATTTTCTCTGATAATTAGAACTAATAAGTGATGGTTTTTTACACTCAAGTCTCTGAAAATTCTCCCACAGCCAATGCAAATTTAGGTTTTTAGAGATTCTTGGTGAGCCATTCATTGCTTTTTCCCACTCTGTTTCCTGGATTACTGTATGAAATTCCAGGCTTAGGCACTATTCAATCAATTAATATTTGTTCATTATATTTCTCTGGTATAATAGTGATGCTGGATTTCTCTTATACTTATTATAATACTGTATTTCTCTGAATTTAAATACATTTCAGTTTCAGAGACACTAAAATATGAACTAAGAGCACCTTAAAATCAATAAAATACAGTTGCCCCCTACTACATTTGGACCCATGGTCTGTTACTGGTCCAGTTGGCAGGCTGCTCAAAGTCTAACATAGTCCCTTCATCCCAGATAACCAGGTCACTTAGACTCAGCCTCCTCTTTTTCAGTTAACCTGCATGATACCCTTATACCTGATATGATGTATCAGTAAACACACATTACATTAGTTTTTTCAAACTCAGAAAGAACCACTTTACTCCAACAAGGAGGATTACACAGGTACAGGCTATTGACAAATTGGGCAATACTGGTACACAAAACGGATTCAGAGTCCATGCTATGCCTGCTTTCCACTAGCTGGAGAGAAGTCTGAGTCAACATGTCACTGAATCAATGATTGCCCTATTGGAAGTAGGGTTAGTGGGGGCATGTGGAAGAGCCTGGGTTTCTGGAATTCCACTTAGTCATTTCCTGCCCTGTTCTAAAGTCAACAAAATGTAAATGCAGAGGAGAGAGTTCATTATTAGTTACTGCTTTTCAACATTTGTTTAATTCTGTTATACAATTCAAGTATAGGTGTGGGACTGGGAATCCAGAAACGAGATATTATCCCTGGACTTAAGGGAGGACAAACAAATAAGCCAACAATTACAGCATCATGCTATGTTTGTAGAGAAGTATGCACAGGGTTTATGGAAACACGAGGGAAGGACACTGAAATCAGACCGGGGTAAAGGAAAGGAGAGGTTTAGAGAAAATGATGCCTAAACTTAGTTTTGAAACACAAATAGGAGTCAGCTTCCAGATGAAGAGAGAGGAGATCTCAACCTCTTTTCTGTTGGTGTATTTTAACATAATTCTTAAAGATTGGGGGCAATACCGTGGAGGCTTTTGAAAGATTGTGGGTTGCTTGGTATGACTAGCAGGAAGGAGAGGTCATTTGGGGAAGAGAGGTGATCTGCTGTGGCACAGGCAGTAAACACCAGGCTTTGGAGGGCCTTGTTGCCAGGCAAAGAGGTTTAAACTTAACTGAGGAGAGTAGAGAACCAGTAAAGGATCTGAACAGTGACGAGAACAGGAAATTTGGTGTGGTTTGCACTGAAGAAAAATGACACTGGCTGCTGTGTGACATGTGCAGCCGGAGGGATTTGAATCCTAGGCAGGAAGGCAGATGCAGTCCAGGATGAATGAGAACAGAGCTGAGACAGTGGCAGTGGAGGTGAAGAGCAAGGGCAGTGGTGAGGACAATCAAGAAAGAGAATGGAGAGGCCTTAGTGAGTGAATACATTTGGGAAGTGGGTGAGAAGGGAGCATTCAGAACAGCTCCCATGTTTTTGACTTGGGCAACAGGTGGTGCCATTTCCCAAGAAGAGCGGTTAAGGGAGAAGAGAAGCTATGTTTGGATTCAAAGGGGTTGCATTTGAGGTCCCTGAGGAACAGGCAAAAGGAAGAAAGCATTCTAATCAAGGCAGCAAGAAATTAGTAAATACAGCTAATATATACATAGCACTCTACAGTTTATACAGAACTTTTATTGAAAAGTGAGACCCAATGAGCAGATAGTATGTATGTGGGGTGGGAGGGGAGGGTATCTGGAAAACAGCTGCTTTCTAGAGAGCACTGAACGTCCAACACTGGGGACTGGGCTGGATTCAAAAAGTAGGGGAAACACCAGGAGGACTTGAGCTTCTACAAAATCCCAGAAGGGCTGCATTTAGGAAAAAAGGTATTCAAGAGTACTTATTCTGAAAAACTGGAGTTAAAAATGTAGGAAAGCGGCATTTTGAATTCACTTCCAACTTTTGAAACAAGCTGAAAGCAAAATAAAAGAGAAAAAAGGTAAAAACGCCTTTCCCTTTCAATAAATAAGGAAAACGTTATAAAACAAAACTGTAAAGAATGACTGCCAAATGAAATTAATTTTCATCTAAAATATGTGAGCACACAAAGCCAACACATTCTTGCATAGACTCTGGAAAAGAGACCAATTCACGTAAAATTAAGTGTCATGTTCCTGGAAAGTGCATCCAGTGACTCTCTGTGAGTAGATTGACAGGGTCTAAGGTCTGACTAAGGTGGGTCAGAGATGATCAGTGTTCTGCAGTCTCTATCCTCTCTTTTTATTGGAATAGAACCTCTGATTTTAGCTGGGCTCATGGCTGTCTGGGGTAAACACTACATTTACCAGCTTCCCTCGTGTATAGATATGACCATGTGACTACCTTCTAGCCTATGAGGTGGAAGTGGAAGCCATGTGTAAAACTGGGAAGTTTGCCTTTGTTTTTATTTTTTTTCAGCAGCTTTATTGAGATATAATCCATACACCACATACAAATGGAATCATGTAAGATGTAGGTTTTCATTCAGCATAGTGTTTCCAAGGTTCATCCATGTTATAGCATGTATTAGTACTTAATTATTTTTATTGCTGCATATGTGTACACCACATTCAATTTATCTGTTTCCACCAACAGTGTGTGAGGGTGGGAAGTTTGCTTTTCAAGGAAGAAGGTGGGTTCCTTCCTGGTGGCTGGAATGTAAATATCCTGGTGGTGCTGGGACATCTGTCCACACATAAGATGCATTTCTGTGAAGTAAGATTGCTAGAGCAACAAATGAAAAGGGGCCTAGGCCATTTGATGATCACAGTGGTCTTCAACGGCTTGCTTCCAAACTCCACTCACTTGAGAAAGAAGTAAAGCTACAATCTGTCGACATTTTCTATCTAATCTTAATGGGTATAGGGAATTGAGGGGCAGGGACACTCCTGGAAAATCAGAATATAAAGAAAAGCCATTCAGGAAGGCAGAATATCAGGGAGGTGACTGAAGGAAGAACTTAGGAAGAAAAATAAGAGAGAAAAATAAAGCCGTCACGAAGAGCTCAGCACAGCCTCGAAGTACCAAGAGTGCATGGCTTTTTTGAGGCCTCTAATGTCAAGAATGGTAGAATAGACAAAACACCGAAAACCTTGATTTTATGGCAGTCTTGACTAGTAAACAAAAGTTACTGTGAAAACCAGACAAATGCACTTTAGTTATCAACCTAATACCATGGAAAAAAGAACTTTTTTCATGTTTAAATTACATTTCTGTTGAGGTCTTTTTTCATCTCTACAAATTTGCTCTTAAATATGTAATGATGGGAAACAATAAAATTAATTTTTTTTTTTTCCTGAAAGAAAACCAAGGGAGGAGGAAGGGAGGAAGAGAAGCCACAGTTTTTAAACAATGATAATAAACATTTGTACCATTTTAAATCTAAAAGACAGCTCAACGCTTGTGACAATTGAACACAGAACTGAATATAAATCTTATAGCATCAAGTAATGTGACTAACATAATCTGGAGCCACTGGACTGCAAAGGAGCTTTTAGAAGAAAGGAGAGCTCACTTCATGCTATCCTTCTGTCTAATACTCTTGGAATAAAATCTGAACCGCTTTCCATATGAACCAGTTGTGTGCCACCTCCCTACTCTCCTCTCAGATGTGTGTGGCCTCTTTGGTCTCTAAGCTCCTGCACTATCTTTTCCTCCAGTGTCCAAAACCGTCAACAGGTACTGCGTCTGCCTGGATTGCTTGCTCTCTGTTCCCGGAGATTCCCCTGACTCCTTTAATGATACAAAACTCAAATAAATTTGTCACTTGCACAAGACAGGCCATCTCTGACCCCCAATCCAAATCAGCCACCCCAACACACCCTAGCCTGCCTTGGGCCCATCTCTATCACCACATACTGTTTTATTTTCTTCATAAATAAAACCTGAAAATGTCTCAGTCATTAAGTATTCACTGTTTATTTTATGTCTGCTATACCACCTCCCCCACAGACCATGAGAGTGGGATCTTGCCTGTCTTACTTTCTAGCCCCACACCAGACTTTGACATGAAGTGGTCAATATATTTTTGTTAAGTGAATAAATGAACAAACAAAAATTGTTCCCACCTAAAAGTGAAGTATGTGGTTGAAAAACCTAACAGTGTTAACAATCACCATCCCTTAATGATTTCTATACTTTTCTTTTTTTTAGAGCCATTTTCTTTAGAGACATTATTTGGCAACTATTATTTCATCTTATGAAGGACGTTTTTTGAAAGGTAAGCAATTCCTTTGGCTTTATTTTGACTTGTTTTGTTGTTGTTGTTGTTAAGTATAAGAAATATTCAGGGCACCTAGGTGGCTCAGTCATTAAGTATCTGCCTTCAGCTCAGGTCATGAACCCTGCATCGGGCTCCTTGCTCCATGGGAAGACTGTTTCTTCTCCCACTCTAGGTAGCTTTTGCGTCTCTCTCTGTCAAATAAATAAAGAAGTTCTTAAAAAAAGGAAATATTCAAGATAGTCATTTTTATTTTTAAAAGCATAAAGGCTATAATACCTTTTTTAATAAAATTATCTATCCTTCTATTTGAAAATTCATTTAACAAACGTTTATGGACCACCTAGTATGTGCTAAGCATCATTCTAAGCATTGAGGGAGAGCAGGGATACAAGACAGTGATCCTGACTTCACACAACTTACATCTTAGTAGTAGATACAACAAACAAAAACAAACAAAAAAAGGAACAACTAATTGCATAATATGCCTTTAGGTAATGAAGGTATTACAAAGAAGAGTCAAGTAAAGGGATAGAGAATGGAAAGGGGTGGCAGCCAGGGACTAGTTTAGGTAGGTAGGAAGATCAGGGCCAGCTTCTCTAAAGTAGTGGTATTTGAGCATGAACTTAAATGATGTAAATGGAGAAGCCACACAAAGATGTAGGAGAAGAGAATTCCAGGCACAGGAAACAGCAAGTATAAAGGCCCTGGGGAAGAAATAAGCTTAGTACATCCAAGGACTATAAAGGACATTGTTACTGTTGCTGACTAGGCATGTATGAATTTTTTATGTTAAGTAAAACAGTGGGAAATCACTGAACTGTTTTGAGTTGGAAAGTAATTCAAAACTCTGGCTCTGGTATAGTTAATAAAACTAGTGTACCAAAATAGAAACAAGAAGAATATTCGAGGACACTATTGTCATTATTCAAGCAAGAAATACATGGTCGCCTAGCCTAGGATGATGGTGGTCAAGGTGAGAGAAGTAGTTTCCAGATGTATTTCAAAACAGAATCCATATAACTTGGTGACATGAGGAGTGAGATAAAAAGAGGGATTATGGGGGCGCCTGGGTGGCTCAGTCGGTTGGGCCACTGCCTTCGGCTCAGGTCCTGGTCTCTGGATCCTGGGATTGAGTCCCGCATTGGGCTCCTTGCTCGGTGGGGAGCCTGCTTCTCTCTCTGCCTGCCTCTTTGCCTGCTTGTGTGCTCTCTCCCTCTCTCTCTGTCAAATAAATAAATAGAATCTTAAAAAAAAAAAAAAAAGAGGGATTATGGATGAGTCCTAGGCTTTGGCTTGAGAAATGGGGTCAATTGTGGTAATATTTGCCAGTCTGAGGAAGCAGAGGAGGGAAGGAGCAGATTTTGAGTCATCCCAATAGTGGTTACCAACAGTGGTTATTCCTAGTTGATTCCTAGCATCTTATTTTTATCCTTATTCTTTTCTATGTTGTCTACATTTTTATAACAAGTATATTTCCTTTTTACACAAGCATATAAAGTCATTTTAAAAGAAAATTCTTTTCAAGTGCCCTTAAGAACAGGAAGACAAATTGGAGGCTGTTTCATAATGTAACCAGGCCTATGTGATAGTTCTGGCACTGTGGAGAGTTTTGGAGACAGAAAGCTAATTTATCTCCAGATTTGCCAAACATAAGTTATATGATCTGGGAAAATCATTTAAATTTTAAGGGTTCTCATAAATGTAAATGGGATATAATGGTCCCCCAAGACTCAGATAAAGATCAGATGGGGTTATGTAAGAGCTTTGAATCATTCCATCATTCACTCACTCAGCAAGTATTTATGGGAAACCTACTACATCCAGACCCTGCTCTGGTTGTTAGAGACACATCAGAAAATAAAAGAGATCAATTCTCTACCCATGAGGAATTTCTATTCTTACAGGGAGAGAAGACAATAAATAGACAAATATACAGTATGTCAGATGTTAGTAAATGCTTTGGAGAAATATTAAGCAGGGCAAGATGAAAGGGAGCGCTATGGGAAAGGACTGGTTTCCCCTCATCCAGTTAACCCACCATCATTTAGTGGCATTTGTGGACACAGTCTGCATCTGTAAAGTTCTGCTCTGGCTTCAGAGACTGGAGAGGGTGGGTGCTATTTGGCAGGAATGCCTCATAGAAATCCTAGTGGATTTCCCTAGATGGGAAGTGGGCAGTTGGAAATACAGTTCTGGAGTTTAGAGAAGTAGGAGCAAGAGACCTCAATGTGAGAATCATTGGGATTTGTGGATGAGATCATCTGTGGGTAAGCACAGATAGGGAGGAGAAATCCAAGAACAGACCCTGGCACATTTCCATGTGATTGGGATGAAAAGAAAATAAGAGGCTCTTCCCTCTCAAAAACATCCCAAACACTCCACCGTTTTTCTGGGGTCACCATCTGCTCGTTCAGATCTCAGATCTTAGTTCATGCATTATCTTCTTCCTTCATTCTTCAATTTATCTAACACATTGTCCAGGAATCACATGGTGAACAGTAAGATAAGTTAGTCTTGGCCTTCACTGAGTTTGCCTTCTACTGTGGGAGATAGCTAATAAATAAATAAACAAGAAAAGAAATAAGCAAGATAATTACAGACTGACAAGTGAAATACTCTGACTAAAATAAACAGGAGATAAAACCAAGCATAACCAGGGAACCCTGTTAGGTTGAGATGATCAGGGGAAGGTCCCCAGGTGACAAGCCTCAAGAAGAACATTCCAGCAAGGAGAACTGGAAGGGGCTTGGTCTTTCCTGAGGATTGCCTTCCCTTATTCTCCACACCCGGCCAGGTTTTCTTCACCCCTCACTTATAACACTTAACATCCAAATCTCCGTGGGGTGCCTGGGTGGCTTAGTGGGTTAAAGCCTCTGCCTTTGGTTCAGATCATGATCCCAGGGTCTTGGGATGGAGCCCCACGTCGGACTCTCTGCTCAGTGGAGAGCCTGCTTCCCCCCCCCCCCACCACCCCTGCCTGCCTGCCTCTCTGCCTTCTTGTGATCTCTGTCAAATGGATAAATTTAAAAAATAAAATCTTTAAAAAAAAAAATCCAAATCTCCAAGAGTGGTTGCTGATGTGAATGGAGCTGGACGTGTGATTCATTTATAGGCCCAGCCCACTAATATTTATTTAGCAGGGTTAAATGATGAGATTGCTCTGCAGAAACTCAGAGTTACTGCTGCATTAGAAAATTTAAAACTTAGATAACTGGAAGTGTGGGTTGGGAAACCACAATCTTCCCCTTCTCTCTCTCTCTCCTCCCACTCTCCACTCCCTCTCTCCTTTGTCTGGGGTCTAGGGAGGAGTGACAGGAGGAGGAAGGATGACTGCTCCCCACCTCCTTACTTGATGTGAATATCCTTTTACCTCCTCCCACTCCTCCGTAAGTTTTCATGTACTCCTTTCTTTGCTCATATTTCCCTGGTGGGAACTTACTTCTGCTACATATCTGTAACCCCTGGAACTGGCTAAGTAGAATGTTGGGCTCACTGCCAGGGGGTGTGGAGTCCAGGCCCTCCCCGACTACTTATGTGACTCTGGGCAAATCCCTGCTCTGAAATGGGAATTATTGCAGCCGTCTCCCCAGGCTCTGTGGGGAATAAGTAAGGAATGAGTTGGTACCCTGTAGGGAAATGGAGAATTGTGAAATATTGGAAACTTCTTGGTCCAGACGGGGGCAGCTTTGAGGATACCGAGAACCCAGAAAGAAGGAAATTCCCCAAATTCACCCTCCTTCTCATATCTCATCACTGTGGCTCTCACCCTCCTGCCTTCTTCTTTTACCTGGGTAATTCCATCATCTCAAGATTAGCTGATAAACAACCTGAATTCCATCTGTAAACTTCATTGGGCCTTGCCTTATAACATCACATACTCACAGGTCCCAGGAATTCGGATGTGGACATCTTTGGGGGCCGTTCTTACAACTACCTCAGAAGGAGAAAGGACCCTCTGATCTACTTCACCTCCCACATGCCGTCGCTGACCCTCCCAAGCTAAGTTACATGACTCTGCTTAGTGGTCCCAAGTGCTTACACCCACCAATTTCCCCCCAATGTTTTGCTTGCTCATTTGTAGTTTTCAGGATACAGACTGCCTTTTTCGCTCTTGACTGTCTGTCACTTCACCAGAATGTAAGCGCCCCATGGACAGGAGCCTTTGTTGGTTTTATTCTAGATCAAAAATAATAATAGTAGGGGTGCCTGGGTGGCTCAGTGGGTTAAAGCCTTTGCCTTTGGCTCAGGTCATGATCCCAGGGTCCTGGGATTGAATCCTGTGTCGGGCTCTCTGCTTAGTGGGGAGCCTGCTTCCGCCTCTCCCTCTGCCTGCCTCTCTGCCTACTTGTGATCTCTGTCTGTCAAATAAATAAATAAAATCTTAAAAAAAGTAGTAAAGCTGTTAGCATTTAGTAGTAGAGGCCTTATATATATGTTTGTTGAATGAATGAACTATATTGCCATCATCTAGCATGGTCTCTAGCACAGAACAAATGCTCCCTGCTGCTGCTACTGCTATCAATACTGCTAATAAGATGTATTGAGCCCTTATGATGTGCCAGGCACTGTGCCAAAGGCCTTGCATGCATCGTCTTGGCTGACCCACCCAACTCATGAGAAAGGAACTTTTTCCTCTCCATCCTAGACAAAGGAAACAGAAGTTTAGAGAAGTTAATTAATTAGCCCAGGGTCAAATGGCCTAAGAGGGAGTTGAACTTGTATTTAAAATTATATCCTTGTGCATTATGCTGGGTAAAATAAGTCAGACAGAGAAAGACAAATACTGTAGATCTCACTTATATGTGGAATCTAAAACAGCCAAACTCATAGAAACAGAAAGTAGAATGGTGGTTGCTAGTGGTTGGGGGATGGATGAAATGAGATATTGATCAAAGAATGCAAACTCCCAGCTGTAAGGTGAATAAACTTGGGAGATTCAATGTATAGCATGGTGACTGTATATTATATACTGTATATTATATGCTTGAAAAGAGAGTTGATTTAAATATTCTCACTACATGCACACACAGACATAAGTAGGTGAGGTGACAGAAGTGTTAACTGACTTTATTGCAACATATACATATACATATACATATATCAAATACATATACATATATCAAATCATCCCGTTGTACATCTTAAATGTACACAATGTTATGTATAATTATGTATAATGTTAGTTATATCTCATTGAAATTGGAAACTTAAGGGGTGCCTGGGTGGCTCAGTGGGTTAAGTCTCTGCCTTCGGCTCAGGTCATGATCTCAGGGTTCTGAGATCGAGCCCCACATTGGGTTTTCTGCTCAGCGGGGAGCCTGCTTCCTCTTCTCTCTCTGCCTGTCTTTCTGCCTACTTGTGATTTCTCTCTGTCCAAAAAATAAATCTTAAAAAAAAAAGTTGGAAACTTAAATATCACATCCCTCTGACACACAGGCTCCGTCCACTTCTAGTTATTCTGAGAGGCATTGCAAGCCGTCTGGCTTTAGCACACATGTTCAGGTATCAGAGTGGAATTCCGGGTAAGGAGTGTCAACCTCAGCTCTGATATGTAGATGGCATTCCCACTTTACTGCAACCCAAAGTTCAATCAGGCAGGAAGGGTATATCCCTCTCCTAGAGAATGGGGGTCATCTGTTTAGCATGAGTGAGGTCCTCATAATAACTCTAGGCACATTTACCAGAGAAATAGGGATTCTTCTGCAGAGAAGCAATTTGGGCTTCTCTGAGAGCTGCCAAGCCAAGCCTCCAGTAATCACATTGTTCTAGAAAAAGGGCATAACCTGTGAAACCTTACTAATGCCTTCACAGCCTTCTGTCTTGATTCATGACCTGGGGTGTCAGGATCTCATCAGAATGGTTATGGATTTTAGCAATGGGTGTAAGACAGCAGCCCTATGGTACTAGGAATTTGGTACTTATTTCGGGCCAACCCGCTGGACTATATGTGAGCTAGACTGGCCTATCTAGATAGCGTTCACCCAACATATCTAAGAAGAAATGGTGGTCTTTACTGACAGGTTATATAAGCATAGCATTTCCTTGGGAAAGTTGCTAGAGATAGAGCAGCAGGATACAAGAGGGAAAGTCAATATTGGGTTTGTTCATTCACTCAACAAGGGTGCACCTGTGCCAGGCTCTGTGTTAGAGGCCCACAGCCATCTTAGAGAACGGGAGCAGGGTGTCAGTGGGGCTGCCCTGTATCCTAACACCTAGCACAGTGGATAAGTACATAACAGACAAAGCAATAGGGTTGGAAATACAAAGACTGATTATAGTAGCAATTGCAAGGGGGGGTGAGGAAGACCCAGGATTGGGAGATGGGTTAAGCTACCCAGGGAAAGAGCAGGAGCAAAAGCAGGAAGGCAGGCCATGAGGGCATGCTTAGAAGACAGTAGGCCGTGTGGCGAGCCTACGCTGGGGTGAGGGACAGGATGGCAAGTCACAGCTGGGCCTGGTAGGAAGAACTGGAAGACCAGACTGAGACATTTGTACTTTATACTATACTCCATGCGGATCCACTGAAACTTTGTTCTTTGAAAATAGGTGTAACTTATATGCCGTAAAACTCACCCATTTTAAATGTACCACTCAGTGGTGTCTCGTAAACTTACTGAGTTGTGCGATCATCCAGCTTAGGATGATGCAGTTTAGAAACCAGCATCTGGTTTAGAATGTTTTCATCACTCCAACAAGATGCCTCATGTTTACAGTGAATCCCCCTTCCCATCCCCAACCCAGGAAATCACCAGTTTGCTTTGTTTCTCTAGGTTTACTTTTTTTTTTTTTTTTTTTTAGATTTTAAAAATTTATTTATTTGACAGACAGAGATTACAAGTAGGCAGAGAGAGAGAAAGAGGGAGGAGGAAGCAGGCTCCCTGCTGAGCAGAGAGCCCGATGTGGGGCTCGATCCCAGGACTCTGGGATCATGACCCGAGCCGAAGGCAGAGGCTTTAACCCAGTGAGCCACCCAGGCGCCCCTCTGTAGGTTTACTTTTGCAGGACGTTTCATAGAAACAGAGTCACTTAATACGTGGTTTTTCGTGGTGGTTTCTTTCACTTAGCATAGTGTTTTTGGAGCCTACCCATGCAGTAGTATTCAATTACATGGATATACCACATTTGATTTCTTTACTCACCAGTCGAGATACATTTGGGTAGTTTCTACTGTTTGGCTATTATGAAGAGGCTGCTATAAACATTCTCATGTTCAAGTCTTTCATCTCTTGACTAGGTACCCAGAAGGAATTGTTGGATTGTATGGTAAATTTACAGTTAACTTTGGGAGGGGGGCTTTACTTCATTCCTTTTATTCCTTTTTTAATTTATTTTAATTTTTATTTTTTTAATTTTTATTTTTTTAAAGATTTTATTTATTTATTTGACAGAGAGAGATCACAAGTAGGCAGAGAGGAGGAAGCAGGCTCCCTGCTGAGCAGAGAGCCCGATGTGGGACTCGATCCCAGGACCCTGAGACCATGACCTGAGCCGAAGGCAGCAGCTCAACCCACTGAGCCACCCAGGCGCCCTATTCCTTTTTTTAGAACAGCTTTATTGAGATATAATTTGTATACCAAAAGATTCACTTGATTTACATATACAATTCACTGAATCTGTAAATTAGTATATTTACAGAGTTGTGCAATCTAATCGTAGAACACTTCTAGCATCTTGAGTCATGACATTTCCACTCCCAGGCAACCTCTTGTTTACTTTACTATATGAATTGGATCATGTAGTATGTGGCCGTTTTTATCTGACTTCTTTCACCAAGCATAATACTTTTAAGGTTCATCCATGTTATGCAATATATCAGTATGTCACTCCTTTTTATTGTCAAATGGTATTTTGTTGTATGGACATGCCATATTTTGTTTATCCATTCACCAGTTAATGGACATTTGGGTGTTTCCACATTTTGTCTATTTTGAATAATACTGCTATGAACATCCATGTACACGTTTTTGTGTGGATGTATGTTTTCATTTCTCTTGGGTAGATACATAGGGGTGAACTTACTGGGTCATGTAGTAAGTATATATTTAACCTTTTAGGAAACTGCCAAACTGTTTTCTATAGTAGCTGCAACATTTATTTTCCCATCAGAGGGTTCCAGTTTCTCCCTATTCTCATCAACACTTGTTGTACTTTTTGATTGTGACCATTCTAGTAGATGTGAAGTGATGTCTCATTGTGGTTTTGTGCTGTATTTCCTTATGACCAATAATGGTGACCAACTTTAAGTGTGCTTGTTAGCTATTCATATATATCCACTTTGGTGAAATATCTATTCAGATCTTTTGCCCACTTTTGAATTGGGTTGCTTGTTTAATTACTGTGTTGTAAGCGTTCTTGATGTGTTCTGGTTATATGATCAGATTTATGGATTGCAGTTGTTTTCTCCTAGGTTGTGATTCATCTTTTCATTTTCTCAATGGTATCTACTGAAAGATATTTGAGGGGGAAAGGAACGAGACTCTGAGCTGTGCTTCAGAAAGAGTCTGGCGGCTGTGTGTAGGATTGATTGAAACAGAGAGAGACTTCTCATTAATACATCTCCTTAAATTGTAAGATAGGGAATAAGCCCAGGCCAAGTTTCTCAAAATTCTCTGGGAATCAAAGGGTTATAAGCAACTATTTATTGAAGCCTGTTTACAATCCGGTTAATCAGTAAGCCAGAATCAGTGAAACTGCCCATTCTGGAGGAGTGCAAAACCTTTCAAAAGGTTTCGCTGGATGAGGAGAAGCCGAGAGATGAGTGGCTGTTCTAGAGCTACATAAATAATTTCCAGCTCTGAACGGGACAATTCTGAACTTCCTTGCCAGGTTCTGTCACGCTGGTGTTTACTGGCAGGGAAACCAGGAAGAGCTGGTTCTTGGCCGTTGGATTTTGACTAGTTACTGGGAGAGGTGGAGCCAATTTTAGTGGGTCTCTGAAAAAGCCCAGCAAGATGTCAGGGCTGCTCTCAGTCTCCTTCCACCTTATCCTCCTCTTCAAGTTTGTTGCCCCAGTGACCTTTCGCCACCACCGCTATGATGAGCTTGTGCGGACGCTGTACAGGGTGCACAACGAATGCCCCTACATCACGCGGGTTTACAGCATCGGGCGCAGCGTGAAGGGGAGACACCTCTACGTGCTGGAATTCAGCGACTACCCTGGGATCCACGAGCCTCGTAAGCCCTGAGCGGTTCTTGGGGTGCATGGGGCAGGACCCTTTCCTTACAAATCCAGTAATTGGGGTGGTTTCTGGGGAAGTCCATAGACCCCTCCACCTACAAATTATCACCTTCCTCCAGCTGTGCTAAGTATTTCCCTACTTAACCCTCACATTGGCCCTGCTTCTGGGGACCTGCAGCCCCAGTTCAGGCTCTAGTCTGTTCTTCCTTTTGAAGTTCTGTTTGCTCAAGACCTTCATGGTTAAAGGTGAGTCTTCTTCCTTGCTTCCACCGCGTCCCCCTGCCTTCCCTCCTGTTACTCTTCTTTTTTCCATGTTATTATGCTGTCTTTACTCAGTGCTTCAGAAGACACAAGCAGAAACAATTAGCTCTTCTCATTCTGCCAGGAAACCTCAAAGGGTTTGGGGATGTCTCTTTGGGGAATGATCCTGGAGAGAGATTGAAGTCTTGGATATTAGTTTTACTCATTGGATTACTTTTTGTTTGTTTCTATTATAAAAGCAATCTGTGTTTAGATTGGAAGTAGAAATTAGATAAAGAAACAAGAACAAAACTCATGCATGATCCCACCACTCACAGATGATCATTGTTAAATATAGTGATGCGTGTCCTTCCAGATCTTGTGTATGCATGTTTAACAACCCCACCTCACACATTTTTTTTTATAAAAATGGAATCATACTAGAACTGCTTTTCTCATTTCATCATCTTTCATAATTAGTACCCATGTCCATAAGTGTGCATCTACATCATTTTTTCGGGCTATGTAATATTCCATTGTATGGTTGTAGGTAACTCTTCATTGACTGATAGACATTTAAGTTGTTTCTAGTTTCTCAGTTCTTCACTTAAAGCAGTTGTGACATCCAAATTATGTCAGTTCTTGCTTCAACCTGTCAGCTTCAAATCTCTCTTTCCCTTTCCACTTCCACATCCCCCACACTAGGCAAACACTATCACAACCTGCCTAAAACGCTGCACTAGGCTCCTGACTCTCCTAACCCCTACCTGCCACCACTCTCTAAACCTTCCATTTAGCACACAGATGCCAGAATACTTTCCCCAGATACTGATCTCATCCTCTCACTGCCCTGCTTAGAGTCCTTCAGTGACAACCTCACACGCAGTGGATCCTGTCCCTGACGGCTTCAGAATGTTACCTGGCCTGTGGGGAGGGTAGGGGCAGTAGAGTGGCAGTAGCTCAAGGAAATCTGTGCCATTAAATGAGGATAAGGACTTTGCTTTGAAGCCACACTTGCACTGAAAACACCATGCTTTTGGGGGTGTGTGCTCATTGTGGAAGCTTCTGGGTGCTAGCGGACATCATAGATTAGCCCCTCGCTCCCACGCCCTCTTCCACTGCCTAGCAGTCCAGGTCTCCTTAAGGCTTTCTCATCCTATTCTAGTCCTCACTAAGCTCTGTCTTCTCTGATGCCCTACCATTTAGCTATTCTTCCATGCAATCATTCATTATTCATTCCACAAATATTACTGATTATGCACTATCTGCAAGCCTTTTGTAGACTCTGAATAGACAACAAACAGAGAATAAAACAAAGACCACTCCCTCGGGGGCCTTAATTCTAGTGGTGTAAGACTGGTAACAAGGGGGTAAGTAAATGTATATTGAATCAGATGGAAAAAAGTGCTATAGAGAAAAACAACCTTTGAGAGAGAGAGAGAGAGAGAGAGTCTACCAATGCTGGGGAGAGAGTTGTTAACTGTTTAGGAAAAGTTTCTCCTTTGAGGTGGTTTTGAGCATGTGCTGGAACACGCCATACTAGAACTGGAGAGGAAAATATCTGCAGGCAGAGGGAAGAGCAGGAGCTTGCTTGGCATGTGTGAGGAACGGCAAGGAGTCCCCTGTGGCTCCAGCAGAGTGAACAACGGGAAAGCAAGGTCGGAGCAGTATGGTTGGGGGTAGGGCTCCTGGGCAGGAGATCAAGCCTTTGTGAAGATTTTGGCTTTTAGAGTAAAGTGAGAAGCCGCTGGAGGGTTTTAAGCAGAAAAATGACATGATCTGGCTTAGAATTTTTTAAAAGACCATTCAGAATAGGGATAAATTATAAAAGACAGCTCAGAACAGGACTCAGCAAACTATAGCCTGAGGGCCAGACCCCTGTTTAGGTAAATAAAGTTTCACTAAAATACAGCCATGCCCTTTCTTTCTTCCTTTCTTTCAAGTAAACTCTACACCAATGTGGGGCTTGGACTTATGGCCCCAAGATCAAGAATCACATGTCCTCGGGGTGCCTGGGTGGCTCAGTGGGTTAAAGCCTCTGCCTTTGGCTCAGGTCATGATCCCAGGGTCCTGGGATGGAGCCCCGCATCGGGCTCTCTGCTCTGTGGGGAGCCTGCTTCCTCCTCTGTCTCTCTGCCTGCCTCTCTGCCTACTTGTGATTTCTCTCTCTGTCAAATAAATAAAATCTTAAAAAAAAAAAAAAATCACATGTCCTACTGACTGAGCTAGCCAGGACCCCTGCCCATTTGTTTTTGTATTGACTATGTCTGCTGTTGCTGGAAATGTGGAGTAGCTAGACAGAAACAATACAGCCCACAGTCCCAAAGTATTTACGATTTGGCCCTGCACAGAAAAAGCTTGTTGACCAGTGACTCTGAAGAATAGACTTGATGGGTGGGGCAGATGCAAGCTGTTCTAGAAGATTTCCTGTAACAAACCAGGTTGTCAGCATATGGAGCCTGAACCAAAATGATAGCAGGGGTTGTCATGAGAAGTGGTTTTATTCTGGGTAAGTGGAAGGTGGGGACCAAGAATTTCATATCAAGCACCTTTAAGCACAAGACATTATACTGGGCTCTATAGGGCAGTTTATAATTGCAATTTGTCCAAAAGGGCCTCAGGAATCATTGGAAAAGACCCAGTGGAAGCGTAAGATTTTCATTTATTCATTAGGGAGAAAGGTCCTTCTGCAAGGTGAGGAAACCTTGGCGCTTGCACACTTTCTCCATCTTCTCTCTTCCTGCCTCTTCTTGCCCTTGCAGTGGAGCCGGAAGTCAAGTACGTGGGAAACATGCACGGCAATGAGGCTCTGGGCCGCGAGCTGCTGCTGCAGCTGGCCGAGTTCCTGTGCGAGGAGTTCCGGAACGGGAACCAGCGCATCGTGCGGCTGCTGGAGGGCACGCGTGTGCACATCCTGCCGTCCATGAACCCCGACGGCTACGAGGTGGCCGCCGCCCAGGTACCGAGCCCCAGAGCGGGGCCCTCTGCACAGCAAGGCCCTCTGACCAGTCCTCCCGGTCTCGCTGCCAGTGCCACCCTGTCATCGAGAAAAAGCCGATGGGACTACAACACAGTGTGGAGACCCGGTTTCAGCCGTGTGGCAGCCTAGGCGGTGAACGTGGGCTCCCTCTGAGCTTCCTTCTCTCCACACCTTTCCCGCTGACCTCCGGGTTTTATTATGAGGATCGAGAGGCAGTGTCTGTGACAATGCTTCCTAACCTGGAAAATATTAAACAGGTGTGAAGGGCTCTTGCAAAACACACCTCCTTCCCTCGATTTTTAGCTTCGAACCCTACATACTCTTCTCCCTCCCACATCACACTTCCATTTGTGTTTGTGGGGGAATAGAACTAGCTTGTCCCACAATTGTGCAGGTGGGGGCTAACTCTAGATACTTCATGCTTTGGGTTGTATTTCTTTTCTTTTTTATTGAGGTATAATTGACATACAATATTATATTAGTTCTTGGTGTACAACATAGTAATTGGACATTTGTGTACTTTGCTAAGTGAATACTACATTTCGGTATGGCTTTTTCCTTTACTAGTATAGTACTCAGCCTTTAAATTTTCTAGAATTACATCATCAGGGATCTATGAGCTTTTACTTTATTTTCCAACATAAATTCAAAATGTCAGTGTATCTAACTTTAAATCAATGATATATTTTTTTTTGTGTGTGACTGTGCATCGGAATCATAGGTGAAGGTTTTTTGAAATACAGATTCGTAGCCTCCCCCCACCCCCATCTACTGAATTGGGATTTTTCCAGGGTGAAGCCAGGCATCTGCCTTACACAGTATATATGTTCCTTTAAAAGCTATGTCTAAACTTTGGTTTGTTTGGGCTGTTGGACGAAGGGATGGGGGTTTCTAAATTAAAGAGGCTTTCCGCCCCCCAACTTAAAAATGTCTGTTTGAGACAGTCTTGAAATTTTTTTGCCATTTTTAAGACTAAATTTCACTACTTTACTTTTTTTTAAAAAAAATTTATTATGGTAAGAGCACCCAAGATGAGGTCTACCTTCTTAACAAAACTTTAAGTGTACAAGACAGTATTGTTGACTATAGATACAGGTATTGTCTCCAGTTCTGGTCTCCAGAACTTATCTATCCTCCTCAACCAAAACTTTATGTACCTTCATTAATAACTCCCCATTTCTACCTCCTCCCAGCCCCACAGAGGCAACCCCCCTCTACTCCTTGATTCTGTGAATCTGACCACTCTGTCCTGTACAAGTGGAACCATGCAGCATCTGTCCTTTTGGTCCATCCCATTTTAAACCTACTTGAGGATAGGGCTGGGGAGGTAAGTAGAGACAGGGGGAGGGAATGCCGCCAAGATGTTGAATGAAACACAAATTTGCCCCCTGCAATCTCACCACTTCCTGTCAATTCAGTTCAACAAATGAGAAAAGAAAGCTTTGTTTCCCCACTGGAAAATCATACAAGTGTACCTTAATATCTAGAGACTTGAGTTTCCAAAGTAGCAGGAACCTTTGAAAGAGATGTGAGGGGAGACCTCCAGCCTGGCTGCTCTCCTTCTATTGGCCCTTCCCAATACTGCATTGGGGAAACTGGAGAATGTCAGACTTGCGTGCATCTTTCCGGGAATGAGGTGGGGTGCGATAAAGTAGGAAAAAGCCCTGACAATGCCCCTCAATCTTGGAGCCATCTTTGGGGAGCCAGTTACCTTTACTTACCTACTGTGTACTTGTTCAGAGGGAGCAGATCTTGAACCTGAGCCCAAGAGAGACCCCATCAAAGTTCTCAAACTCCCAGAGCTATCTTCCATATCCAAAGAAAACCTGTCTGCGTGGCTACACCGGGGAGACCCACCTAGCCACCAAACTTTAAAGCTACCTGTAGATAAAACAGAATAACCTCCCCTCTCCCCATCCCACTAAAGATTTCCAAATCTTAATGCCTAGAACTTGTGCATATGTCATGTTACATGATGAGGGAGAATTAAGGTTGCTGGTGTACTTAAGGTTGCTAATCATCTGACCTTAAAATATCCTGGATTATTTGGATGGGTTCAATGTAATCAATCACAGGAATCCTTCAAATGTGGAAGAGGAAAACCAGAGGTCACAATGAGAGAGATTTGAAGATGTCGTGCTATTGGGCTCTAAGAAGAAAGAAGGGACATGAGACAAGTAATGTGGGTGGCCTATAGAAGCTGGGAAAAGCTGGAAACAGATTCCCTTATAGACCTCACAAGGAACACAGCGCTCCTGACACCTTGATTTTAGTCTTGTGAAACCCATTTCAGTCTTCTGACCTCCAAAACTATAAGATAATAACCTGTGTTTTTTAAGCCACTAAGTATGTGGTAATTTGTTACAGAAGGAAACCTAACCTGTTTATGGGAACTTTCTGTTACGGAAACTCCTCATCTGCCAGCCTTATGACCTGGCGTGAGTAGTAAATCAACTGATAAGTAAATTAACATAGCTTTTAATATGAACATTAGGAGCTACATTGATATGAATGTGCAAGTAATGAAAAACACCTGGAAATGAAATGAAAATCATTGTCTCATACAAGTGAAAAATCAAACTCCCAATTGAAAAATTACATGAATATTTCCCCTGAACAGAATTAATATAGGGAACTTAAGGTAACTTAAAGAAATATTATGTTCTCAATGAGATATAAGAATAAAATATGAGAAGAATGCCATGAAAAATAGAGAAATTTAAGAACAATAAGAATTTTTTAAAAATATGAAAGTGGTATTACATCTGTGAGTTGGTGTCCAACATCCATCCATTCACTCCACTTCCAGGAAAGGCCACCGGTTTGGGCTCTACTCTCCAGTCCACAGGGGTCCAGTGGACACTATTCCCCTTCTCCAGTGCCTTACAAAACATTAAATGGAATTTCTGTTTTGTGAAGGCCTTTGAATACATCTTTATTTTACTACTTGATATATCTTAATTATTTACATATATGTCTATCTCTTTGTATATAATATGAGTTTCTAGAAGGCTGGCATAATGTCTCATTATCTTTTTTCATAGTGTCTTTCAGAGGGCTTTGAGTAGAGATGCATTTAAGTGAATGTTGATTGGCTAAAAGGATAAATGAATGAGTGAATACATACCAAATAAATGCTACAATTTGAAATGTGAGCAGAGAAATGAAGGGATCCAGGAAGTTGATGCTGCTAAGAAGAAAAATAAACAAGGATCCTAAATTTAAAAAATAAAGGGGTTAGGGGTGATTTCCACAGTACAGCTGCTTTGGAAACAGTTTAGCACTTTCTGAAAAAGTTAAATATAAACTTAAAGTATAACCTGGCAATTCTACTAGTAGGTATCTACCCAAGAGAAGTAAAAACATACATCCATACAAAGACTTGTATGGGAATGCTCATAGCAACATTTTCACAATAGCCAAAAAGTGGACATAATCCAAATGTCCATGTGCAGGGTCCAATAGTATCCCCCCCTCCCAAATTCATGCCTATCTGGAACCTCTGGCTGTGACCCTATGAGGAAATAGGGTCTTTACATATGCAATCAAGTTAAGATAAAATCATACTGGATTGGGGTGACTAACTCAAACATGACTGGTGTCCTTATAAGAAGAAAGAAATCTGTACAGAGACACACACAGGGGAGAAGACCTGTGATGGGAGTAGAAATTGGAGTAATGAATCTATAGCCAAGGATGGCCACCAGCCACCAGAGGCTGGAAGAGACAAAGAAGGAGCTCCTATGGAGCTTTAGGAGCGTGGGACCCTGCTGACATCTTGATTTCAGACTTCCTGCCGCCAGAACTGTGAGAAGATACATTTTTGTTGTGAAAAGCTACCTAGTTTATGTAATTTGTTACAGCTTACAGCAGCCCTAAGAGCTACGGCTATATGATAGTCTATTAACTGGTGAATAGATGAAGTATAGTAAATCCATAGATTGGAATATTCATCAGCCATAAAAAGGGATAAAGTACTGTTATGTGCTACAACATAGAGAAACCTCAAAACCGTTATGCCCAGTGATAAAAGCCAGACACGCAATGTGTTATCTCTCTTACTGAAAAAGGCAAATCTATGGAGAGAGAAAGTGATGTTCTAGGCTTGGATAAAAAAGAATAATGACTAGAGGGGCATAAGGTTTCCTTTTCAGGGTGTTAGAAATCTTGATAAGTTACACTGTGCTGATGCTCACATGACTCTGTCAGCAGTGACTAATCATTCATTGAGTCATACACTTGAAATGGTGTGCAAATCATACCTATTTTGGTATATAAATTAAATCTCAATAAAACTATTTTAAAAAAATAGAGGTTCCCATTATCCTTAAACACCTTACTCTTGTTAGAGCCTCTCCTGGGATCTCTACCAGTAGCGTACAGGGAGACTTGAACCACACCACTGGGTCTTTAGATGAATTAAAGAAGAAAATTCTACATCAGTCGAGAGATTAAACTAATGTCCCTCAATACTATGCTACATAGTATTCTTCAACAATAGGATTCGGCCTGAAACCTTCCTTTTTCTCTTCATTTTCCCACTAGGGTGCAGACAGTTCTGGGTATCTGGTTGGCAGGAACAATGCAAATGGAGTGGACCTGAACCGCAACTTCCCGGATCTCAACACCTACATCTACTACAATGAGAAACACGGAGGCCCCAACCACCACTTGCCTCTTCCAGACAACTGGAAAAGTCAGGTAGGAGATGAAATTTGCATG
This sequence comes from Mustela nigripes, assembly GCF_022355385.1. Classification (NCBI taxonomy): domain Eukaryota; kingdom Metazoa; phylum Chordata; class Mammalia; order Carnivora; family Mustelidae; genus Mustela; species Mustela nigripes. Next base: position 163,987,915 of record NC_081560.1, on the reverse strand, counting down.
CAGAAGCAGGTAAATAAACATCTGGAATTTCCAGCAACCTTCCTATCAATTAAACAAGCAAGAACTAAGCATCAGCTCAACTCCATGTTAATCTGACCAGAGCAGTAGGAGCAGTTATCTTCCATTCTTTGCATCCATTCTCTCCCCCCAGCAACCCCAGCAGAACACCCCTCATGGAGCACATGCTGTTTGATGTTAGTGGCCATGGTAGTCAAGGCAAAACGCTATCCCACAGCTACATGGTACTTTACACTTGTACAAAATTCTTTCTTAGTGAGCATTTCAGGTGATTGTTCTAACACTGTGTGGTGAATGCATGGAGCATTCATCCATCCCTGTTTCACAGCTTGCATAGCTAATAATTGATGGACTCAGGATTAAACCCCAGGTCTTCTGACTCAGAAGCCAAGGTTCTTTCTCCTGCACCATACTGTCAACAGAGGACTCTAGCATTCTTTTTTTTTTTTTTTCCTTTTTTTGTTTTAAGATTTTATTTATTTATTTGAGAGAGAGACAGTGAGAGAGAACATGAGCAAGGAGGTCAGAGGGAGAAGCAGACTCCCCATGGAGCTGGGAGCCCGATGTGGGACTCGATCCCGGGACTCCAGGATCATGACCTGAGCTGAAGGCAGTCGTCCAACCAACTGAGCCACCCAGGCGCCCCGGACTCTAGCATTCTATAGAGAAGTCTCTCTTACACGTGATGCACTGTGTGCACACCAACAATTAGCTATAGAAGGAGGTACAGGGAGCTCTGAGCTCTCCAACCATGCTACCCCTCTTCAGATCAACCCCCCTCCCTTTTCTAAATAGACTTGATTTTTTTTCATCCAACAAGAAGCCACAACTTTATGAATCATAGAAACAGCACAAATTTCAAACCAAGCTATGGTTATTTTTTTGAAACACCAAAAACCAGGTGCTCCGTTTTCCTATGGTTACATGGTTTATTATGTAATAGCATTCCTGCTATTCAGGTTTGGACTGCGTTTGCTCCTGACACATTTGCTTGTGATGTGACCAATTCTATGTCCTTAACCTCTACACCTCTACACAGGAAGAGGTTTGATCAACCTCTTCCTCTTTACTCTCCTCGAGTACAATTCAAGCCCATGTGTTTTCTTGAATGTCTGAGACAGCTTTATTTATTTTTTGTGCAGTTTTAGATTCACAGCAACATTGAGGGGGAAGTATAGAGTTCCCATGTACCCCCAGCTTTCCTTGATCAACCTCCCCCATCAGAGTGGTAATTTGTTACAATCAAAGAACTTGGCTGACTGAACATCATCACCCAAGTCCATAGTTAACGTTAGTGTTCACTCTTTGTGTTGTACATTCTCTGGGTTTTCACGAATGGGTCATGGCCTCTGTCCTCTGCTATAGTTTCATACTCAATGGTTTCACTGCCTTAAATGCTCTCCTTTCAGCTGTTTTGTTTATTGGGATTCCACATGCTATTTCATTTTGAAAAAGACTCCATCTACTTAATTTTTTAAACCATCAGACAAAAGACCAAAATTTCCCCACCTACACTTCTCATATCTAGGAGGATGCTCTTCGTTGTACTCAGACATGCCCTCTTCTTAGGCCGGTTCCTGACAGACTCATTTGCATAGCCATTTGGACTTCTGGTTGCCGCTTCACCGCCAGGCCCTCATCTCTCCACAGGTGGAACCGGAGACACAGGCTGTGATCCAGTGGATCCGCTCCTTCAACTTCGTTCTTTCAGCCAATCTCCACGGAGGGGCAGTGGTGGCCAATTACCCGTATGACAGATCCCTTGAACATCGGGTTCGAGGGTTCCGCCGGACTGCCAATACCCCCACGCCAGATGACAAGCTTTTCCAGAAGGTATGCAGAATGGCAGCTTGTTTGGCCAGAGGCACCTGAGGCTCAGGGGAGTATTGGAGGGGGTCTAATGTATAAGGTTATGGTCATATGGCTACATTAAGGAAAAATAGACCATGTACATGAAAAAACATTTACATAATAGTTCAAAACAGCAGGAGAATAAAAAATCAGATTATTTTATAGTTAATATATTAATAAATATTAATATAATAATTGACATTAATTGTTAATTCATTGGTTAATGATTTCCATAGAGAATAACACCAGCTATTGCTTTGCAAAGCAAATAAATTATTATACTTTTTTCTCCTAGTAATCTCATTTTTTCCACTGTTGTGAAGTAGTAATGAAAGAGAATTGTAGAGATTCCACATATATTCCTCTCCCTCCAACACACCTCTCATCCCCAATACATACAGTAGTACCCCCTTTATCTTTGGGGGATACATTCTAAGACCTCCAGTGGCTGCCTGAAACCACAAATAGTACTGAACCCTATATATCATTTTTTCCTATACATACCAAAAATAGTTTATTAATAGGCATGGTAAGAGAGTGGCGATAATAGCTAATAATAAAATAAAGCAATTATAGCAATGTACTATAATAAAATATATGTGAATACGGCCTTTCTCTCAAAATATCTTACTGTAGGGGCACCTGGGTGTGTCTCAGTTAAGCAGCCAACTTTTGGTTTTGGCTCAGCTCATGATCTCGGGGTCCCGAGTCAAGCAGCGAATAGGGTTCTGTGCTCAGCAGTTAGTCTGAAGATTCTTTCCCTCCCTCTCCTTCTGCCCCTCTCCCTGTCTGTGGCCATGCTTACTCTCTGTCTCTCAAATAAATAAACAAATCTTTTTAAGAAAACTTACTGTACTGCACTCACCCTTCTTGTGATGATGCAAGATGATAAAATGCCTACATGGTGAGATGAAGTGAGCTGGTTGACATAGGCTTTGTGACCCCGTATTAGGCTACTGCTGACCTTCCAACCTATTGTAGAAGGAGGATCATCTGCTTCCAGACCACAGGTGTCTACAAGTAACTGAAACCACAGAAAGCAAAACCATGGGTTGGCGGGGGGATTGGGGGGATTATTGGAATTCTTTTCATGGCCAAGGCCTATCATACTTCGTCCTTGTTTTCTTTCATAAAACTCAGCTAGAAAATGGTACACCTAGAAAAGAGTTTACTTACATATCATCTAGTGTCACCCCTCACTTTGCACTTGAAGAAACTTATTCCCAAGTAGAAACTTATCCCCAAGAGAGTAGAAAAATCAGAATATAGCTCTTCTTCTTCTTCTTCTTTTTTTTTAAAGATTTTATTTATTTATTTGACAGAGAGAGATCACAAGTAGGCAGAGAGGCAGGCAGAGAGAGGGAGGAAGCAGGCTCCCTGCCAAGCAGAGAGCCCAATGAGGGACTTGATCCTAGGATCCTGAGATCATGACCTGAGCCAAAGGCAGAGGCTTAACTCACTGAGCCACCTGGGTGCCCCCAGAATACAGCTCTTCTAACTCTAGTCCAACACACGCATGTGTGCGCGTGCACGCGCGCACGCACACACACACACATACATACACCGTCTTCCTATGCCTGCTGGTGTTTTCTTTGACTGAACCAAGTAATCAGTTGTGTATACATAGTGGGGTTTCATGGTGTCACCCTGTTCTAAGTAGGAGCATTGTTGTATGAGTTGGGAATACTCAGGTCATTTTCCATCTGATATACCTACAGCTGGCCAAGGTCTACTCGTATGCACATGGATGGATGCACCAAGGTTGGAACTGTGGGGATTATTTCCCAGACGGCATCACCAATGGGGCTTCCTGGTATTCTCTCAGCAAGGGTAAGAAGAGTGCTGGGTAAAACAGTGTTGCAAGCTGAAGCGGAATGGGGCTTATCTCCGTTTCTCAGGGAAACAACAGGAATATCACAGAATTTCACTTTTAAGCAGAGACCTGAGAAATGGAGAAGTCTTAAGCTGGCATTTAATGTCCTCTTGTGATTATTTAAAACGAGCGTAGGGACACCTAGTGGTCCTTTAAAACTGGTGGTTTACACAGTAGATCAGAGCATAGGAGAGAAATAATGTAGCCAGGTGATTAAGAATGTGGCTCTAAAGGTATATTGAGTTGAAACCTGGCTTGCCCATTTATCAGTTACGTGGCTTCAGGGTAATTACTTAACCTCTCTGTGCTTTGATTTCTCACTCGTACTTTGACAAATACTTGCCAGGTGCCTGGGTGGCGCAGCCGGTTAAGCATCTGACTTTTGATTTTAGTTCAGGTCATGATCTCAGGTCATGAGATTGAGCCCCACATTGGGCTGCACGCTGGTTGTACAGCCTGGTTAAGATTCTCTCTCTCTTCACCTCTCCTCCTGTCCCTCCCCCCCACCACGATTTCTCTCAGATTAAAAAAAGAAGAAAGAAAGAATAACAATACTTGCGTTGTAAATTTGATGTGAATATTAAGCGAAACAATGTGCATAAAGCATTTGGAAATGCCTGGCTTATAAATGTTAGGGTCTTCTCTTTTTTCCTGTAAGATTTATTTATTTGTTAGAGAGAGAGAAAGAAAGAGAGCACAAGCAAGGGGAGGAGGGAGAGAGGGAGAGGGAGAAAGAGAATCTCAAGCAGACTACTCAATGAGCACGGAGCCCGACCTGGGGCTTGATCTCACAACCCTGAGATCATGACCTGAGCAGAAATCAAGAGTCAGGTGCTTAACTGACTGAGCCACCCAGGTGCCCCAAATGTTGGGCTCTTTTTTTTTTTTTTTAAGGATTTAAAAAATTTATTCATTTGAGAGAGCATGAGAGCTAGAGCATGAGCTGGAGATAGGGAGTCCAAGGGAGAGGGAGAAACAGACTCCCCACTGAGCAGGGAGTCTGATGTGGGACCTGATATCAGAACCCCAGGGTTCTCCCCCCTGAGCTGAAGGCAGATGCTCAACAACTGAGCCACCCAGGCATCCCTATTAGGATCTTTTCTAAGTAGCATGGAGCTATGCTTTACATAGCAACAGATGGCCAAAGGAGCTGGCCTGGACACCCAACAGTTCCTCTACTATGTGCTCTCCCTACCCTACCTGCCCATCTCCTGTGAGCCAGCATTTGCCATGGACATTGGCTATTGATGGCATAGCAGAAACCTCCAAGAAGAGGCTTCTCTCTCTACTCCCTGGGCCTTTCCCAACACCAAGGGTTGAGATAGAACTTCTAGTTATGAACTTTTGGTAGATAGAGAACCTAAAGATAAGGAAGAGGCTGAAACAGGAAGCCAGGTTCTTTTAGTCATCATGTTTTAGCAGCTAGCCATACTTTCAAATCTGACCTGGACAGAGCACAGGTAACAGAAAGCTCACTGGTAAGAGCTGAGTTTACAGCTGGTTCTATGACAAGAAGAGAGGAGGAAGGTTAGGGAGTCACCAAGTACTGGGAGGTGACAGACTTCTTGTGGCTGAAAACTTGCTTGAGCACAAGGTGAGAAGGTTTTGTTGAACTTTAATATTATTTTTTTTTTAGTTTGCATTAGGAAACCAATAGGTCATCTTCCCCTCCAATTTAAAATAAGAACTATACTTCTTCAAATTGCATTTGTTTCTCCCTCCCCCTTCTCATCATCTGGGAAAGCATGGTCCATGTTTCCAATGAAAATCATTGCCCTAAAATAAGCTGATAGAATTCCAAGATTATTCAGCTCATTACAGTGATTGCTCCCACAGTGTGGTCTCTGGACCAGCGCCATTAGCATCATCTGGGAACTTGCTAGGACAAGTTAGGGTTAGGGTTAGGATTAGGGTTAGGACTGCAAATTGGGAAGGACTGCAAATTGGGAAGGGGAGTTCACCCCTACCCACTGAAACCCTAGTTAAGACCCAGCAACTGGGGCACCTGGGTGGCTCAGTGGGTTAAGCCGCTGCCCTCGGCTCATGTCATGATCTCAGGGTCCTGGGATCGAGTCCCACATCGGGCTCTCTGCTCAGCAGGGAGCCTGCTTCCCTCTCTGTCTCTCTCTCTCTCTCTCTCTCTCTCTCTCTCTGCCTGCCTCTTCATCTACTTGTGATCTCTCTCTGTAAAATAAATAAATAAAATCTTAAAAAAAAAAAAAACCCAGCAACTGTATCTGGCTGGAAGGCACAACTTTCTCGATTATTCTGATACAGAGTGATCCAGTGAAAGAGGCGCAGTTCTCCAACTTTTCCCCATTCTCTCTATAACAGCCGCTTATGCTCATCAGCTTAGAGCAGGTGAAGGTGATTAGATGATTTTTTTTTTAAGATTTTATTTATTTATTTCACAGACAGAGATCACAAGTAGGCAGAGAGGCAGGCAGGGAGAGAGGGGAAAGCAGGCTTCCTGCCGAGCAGAGAGCCTGATGCCAGCTTGATCCCAGGACCCTAGGATCATGACCTGAGCTGAAGGAGGCTTTAACCCACTGAGCCACCCAGGTGCCCCAGATGAATCGTTTTTTGCCCAAATACCCTTGCAATATAAACACCACTCTAATAAATCAGGAACATATTTAAAAAATGATCAATTCCACTGGAGAGTACAGAAGATAGAAGCAGACAGGCATTCAATGAAAGAAAACTATAGCTGCCTTCTGCCTTTTCAGGGGCCGGCTTTTCTGGGTTAACTATTTTGAGGTCACTCCTGTGTTCTCAGATAGGAGGAGGGATGTGAAAGCAAGATATTCATCTTTAACGTCCAAGGTCTGAAGAACATCATCACCCAAAGAGAAGATCTGTCCCCTTGGAAGCAATACATGTGCGGGGTCTAATATCAAGGCACCACTAACCAGCAGACTTTGGAAATGTGGAGGGTCAAGGAGTGAATTTAAGGGATGAAATGCAGAGGAGGAAAAGATGGGGGTGACAAAATGGGCATTTATGAAGAGAGAAAACTGGGAAGTTGGGGAAAGGTTTTGTAGGAGATAAATGGACCAGGAGGTAGAATAGAAGGTCATGGGGGGGGGGGGCAGAGCAATCGTGATTATGGAGAGTTGAGTGGGGGCATTGGTGGGATTCAGTTTATACAGATCTGCCTCTGCCCTCTTCCTCTTAGGAATGCAAGACTTTAACTATCTCCATACCAACTGTTTTGAGATCACGCTGGAACTGAGTTGTGACAAGTTTCCTCGCCAAGAGGAATTACAGCGTGAGTGGCTGGGTAATCGGGAAGCTCTAATCCAATTCTTGGAACAGGTAAAATCCCATTCTTGAACTTTCCTGGTTACAGAAAGAGAAGTATTTTCCGATGGTAGGCAAGGATTTTTGTGAAGCTCAGTTCTGACTTTGACTTCGACTTCATACCATACATCTGGGCTTCTTCTACCCATCAGATTTAGTCATTCAACATCATTGAGCACAGTTATCTGTCAGAAATGGTACCATATGCTGGGTGTTATGGGCAAACAAATAGCCCTGCCCATATAAAGTTTGTATTCTAGGGTGGAGAGACAGACACTAAACAAAATAATAAAGTGAATTTTATAGCATGTTAAGTACAAAATCCAATGAAGAAGGCCTTACAGAGAAAATGACATTTAAACAGACTTAAAGAAGGTGAGAGAGAGAATCATGCAGCTTTCTAGGGAAGAAAGGGCTCCCCAGTAAGGACACTGCAGAAAATGCAAAGCCTAAAACAAGTAGTCATTAGGGAAATGCAAATCAAATATATACTTCTTAGGATGGCTTTTATTTAAAAAAAAAAAATTACCTTAAAAGATAGACAGTAGCAAGTGTTGGCAAGGATGTCGAGAATTGGAACCCTTGTGTATTATTTTTTTTAAAGATTTTATTTATTTATTTGACAGAGAGAGAAATCACAAGTAGGCAGAGAGGCAGGCAGAGAGAGAGGGGCAAGCAACTCCCCACTGAGCAGAGAGCCTGATGCAGGGCTGATCCCAGGACCCTGGGATCATGACCTGATCTGAAGGCAGAGGCTTAACCCACTGAGCCACCCAGGCACCCCACCTTTGTGTTTTATTGCCAGGAAAGTGAAATGATGCAGCCACTATGAAAAGTAGTATGTGGTTCCTCAAAAATTAATTGTAGAATAGCCTACATGATCCAGCAATCCACTTCCAGGTATAGATCCAAAAGAACTGAAAGCAGAATCTCAAAAAGATACTTGTACACCGATGCTAATATCAGCATTATTCACAGTAGCTGAAAGGTAACTGTGACCCAGCTTGTGAGTGGATAAATGAAATGTGGTTTGGACATACAATGGAATATTCTTCAGCTTAAAAAAAAAAAAAGGAGGATTCTGCATATATGCTGCAACATGGATGAATTCTGGGGACAGTATGCAGAGAAAAATAACCCCATCGCAAAAAGATAAATATTGTATAATTTTGCTTATATGAGTAGTCAAATCTATAGAGACAGAGAGTAGACAAGTCTCATTTTCTGCCTTAGACTTTCACAGGATCACTTCGAGCATGCTGTTGAGTAGAGATGGTCGGGAAAAGGAGGGTGGGGAAACCAGCTAATTAAGAGGCTATTACCATAATCTTTGTGGAGATCAATTGTAAAAATATAAGAGAAAGGGCTTTGAGGACTCCCAAACACTGAACGCATGTCTTATGGTCATAACCATGCACTGTAAACTTTCTCGCAGGTACACCAGGGCATCAAAGGAATGGTGCGTGATGAGAATTATAATAACCTTGCGGAGGCTGTCATTTCTGTTAGTGGGATTAACCATGACATCACTTCAGGTAGGTGGCCATCCTTAGTGCGGTGAGAAGGAACCTTCATGTCCTCACCTTTTTTCAGCATGATAAGGAGGCCAGTTTGTAAGACAGCGAGACTAGCATGGGTGTCAAGGACATTGGGGTTGAGGACAGGAGAAAGGAAGGATGATAGACATAGGGACAGTGAACTAAGAGGCCAGGACTAGGAAGATGTAACTTCTCTCTCAGCATTTAGGAGTCACTGCCTCATACAGAGGTATTGGTACTGGTGTGAAATGAGGCTAAAGAAGACTATAAAACTGACATTTAGACTTGTCCCGGACCCAGGCATTTCACGACACCTGCATCCAGGGAGAAGTTAACAAGATGGTTTCTATAGGCTTATTGTAGGGCAAGAGTGATAGTGGAAGCAGATCTTGAAACCAACCTGGAACCTCCTAGAATGGTACAGAATATCTCATATGCACAGGTATTGCAAACTGCCCCAGCCAAATTTGATCATGCACAACTCTTGGGTTTATCTTTTCCTTTTTTTTTTTCTTGATGTTTGTTTTGGCATTAATGTAGAACAGTAGCTATCCGTGGCCAGAGGTGGTAAAATTTGCCTATCTCCCACAACCTCTATACAAGCAAGGCTCAACCACATTTTACAACACTGATGCCTAATACCATGCAGGTATCTTACAGTTCAGACTTACAGTCCTGGTTAAACTGGATGGAATCTTGGAGATAACTAATATTACTGGAGGTGGATCCCAACCGGAAAGGCTCATTCAAGGCAAAAGCAGCAACATTCTAAAGGCAGGATTCTATAGCCTCATAGTCAAGCATCAGACAACCAGAATCCTCCCTGCTGATGGTTGGACCCAGGACCATTTAGGCATCAAACCTGAGGCATCCCTCAGAACTTCAGGGCTTGCTAGATTTTTATATCATATTCATACACAGACAGGGAATGTCTCTGAAACATTCTAGATAATCAGTATATGTTGAATAATACTAATTCCACCAATAAGAACCCACTTTCAACACTGATTATGTTAAATTAACAGACTACTCATTTCACCACTGAAAAAGCTCATTGTAACATTCATTATGCTACTTAGAAGAGCATCTAGTGCTGATTACAGAGGAAGATAGCCGGAGCCCTTATAATAGCTCTATCTAGAATTGGGCCTTTCTGATATAATGCTAGCTAACCATTCAGGGGTGTAAATCCCCAATTAAGAAAATGACAGCCCCTGAGGTATAACTTACACTACCCAACATATGCATAATAACTCACTGCTTTTGCAAAAGTACTTTAAAAGGAATTACAGACATTTAGTAGGGGGCAGAGAAGAGACTTCTCTAGTATTTATAGTCAGTTCCATTATTAATTGCATTTATTATTTCAATTATTCATTGCTTAAAAAAAAAAAAACTTCAAAGGCATGGTTACAACTGATTCTAAAGATATACAAAGTCATTAGCCAAAATGTTATATCCCTGCCATAGAAAAATAGGCTTTCTTTTGAATTTTATTTTCCCCATTAGAAGGTGATGGAAGAAATATTAAAGTAGAATTCTCAAAATCAGAGTTTTAGTGGTTATTTAGTCCAGCCCTCCTGCTTAAGAGAAGATTACACACATACACCACCAGTCACAGCTGATTTTTTAACATGGGGCTGTCATGTCCTTTAGTGCAGAACCATGTCCATCAGTGCAGGTTGTGCACTGCATAACTGTGTGGCTTTTCCATGGACACTAATTCATTCTCTGCTTCAGTGCTCACAATTTCATAAGGCAGTCCATTTCTTTTTTGATAATCACTCTGTCACAGTAGTTTTGCTTCTGTCTAGCAAAATCTTCCTCCTACAATTTAAACTCATATTTCTCATTCTTATTTTTTTAGGTAGATGTCATTTCTTCACAGTGGCTTTTTAAACATTGAAACATAAGTCTCTTGTAGTTTCTTTACCATACAAAACGTTCATATATCTTTCAGCCTTTCTCCAAGTGACCCTTTCCTGGTCCTGAGTTTGTTTTAAAATACAGGGTATAGAATTAAATGCAATACTGTCAGTACAGAGCACATTGAAACTTCTACTCCCCATGAGCTGAGAAGCCTGCGTTCTTACTACATAAAATAGCCCAAGATTGTTTTAGATCTTAGCCAGTTTCATCATGCTATTTTAAAAAATCAAGCTTGTGGTCAGCTAAAACCCTCAAATCATTTTTCATATCAAGGCCCCAAGTGGCAGATTTCTAATCAGCAGACTGAGCTATGTTCTTGTAACTTTTAGGTGACCATGGCGATTACTTCCGGCTGCTGCTTCCAGGTACCTACACTGTCACTGCCACAGCACCTGGGTTTGACCCAGAGACAGTGACTGTAACCGTGGGTCCTGGGGAACCAAAACTGGTGAGTTAGGCTGACCTTCACAGAGCACTGTAAAGATCACTTACAACCTCTTGCTTGGTTCTAGTCTTTGCCGAACTTCCTTCTTTCACTTAAAAAATAAAAATTCATTGCTCTCATATGCTTATTTTTCTCCTGTCATTCTACTATTATATCCTTCCCTTTTCTTTTCAGCTTTTTCTCTTTCTTCTGTTTAACATAGCATAATGATGAAAAGGGCTATTTTATAAACCTGGCTCATTTATCTATAGCCCTTGGACAAATTACCTAATTAGTCTTCCTTAACTTCTTCCTCTGTAAATTGGTGATAACAGCACCTCCTTTGTAAGTCTGGGATGAGAAAGTGCATATAAAACATTTAGGACAGTGACCTACATATCAAAAGTGCTTAAAAAATGATAGTTGGTAAATCCCCGAGTCCTTGCCCCAATACACTGACACTTTTGTGTGGCACGCTTCTGTGCCATCAGCTGGGACTACCACCAGATGGCGCTCTAGCCCCTCCTGGTCCCCTGTATGCTAGTTTTCGGCCACTCACCTCAGCAAAAGTGCCAGCTGCTCTCCAGAATTCAGCTCTCCATGGCTGTCTCTTAAAAGCAGGACGAGAAGCAAGAAACTTTTTTTTACCTACTGGCTGGACCTTTTCAGCTTTGCTCATCTTATATTAGGATCTCAGAGCTAAAAAACCTCAGAGATTATCAACACTAATCTTCAGATTTCTCAAATGGGGAAAAGGTAATGAGGCTGTCCTATTTAATGAGGTCCTATGGACCATGTTTCCTACAAGTCCGATCTTCCCTAGGGTCTCCAGACTCTGTCCAGTTCCTTCTCTATACAACCCCAACCCCAGAGCTTAGCCAACTGGCTTGCGCCTTTCCCTGTTAACACTGTGCAGTCAAGTAGCTTGTTTTCTCAAATACAGTTACAGATACCATTCACTGAATGGTTACCATGTATGAGACACTGTATGAGAGCTTTCTAGAATGATCTCATTTAACCTTAACAACAACTCTGTCAGGGGCATGTAAGTATTACCATTTATGGCCAAGGAAACTGTAACTCAGAGAAAGTAAGAAGCATGCCCAGTGTCACACAGCCAGTAAGTGGAGCCACCACTGCAACAACCTCTCTTGGGCCTTCAAGGCTGCCGCCTTAGCCAGCATGCTACAGGGCCTCATACTACGCTTAACAGCCTGTGTTCATAAGCCCTTATTTTAACATAAGGATCCAAATAAAGAGTTCTTTACATCCTCTGAAAAGTCCTCTGAAATTTCTAGATAGTTCCCCCTTTCCCTTCTCTTCCCTCTATTCCTAGCTCCTGCATATTATAAACTACTTCTGTTTGTAGATGAAGGAAGCAAATACTAATTCTGCCATGGCAGCCTGTTATATGGTCCCAGTGTCCCAACCAACTTTCTCTCCCCCCACCCCTTTTAAAAAATTTAATATCAATTTAAGTAACATATAGTGTATTATTAGTTTCAGAGATAGAATTTAGTAATTCATCTGTTGCATGTAACACCCAGTACTCATTACATCCCATGCCCTCCTTAATGCTCATCACCTCGTTACCCCAGCCCCCCAGCCCCTCCCCACAAGCAACCCTCAGTTTGTTTCCTATAGTTAAGAGTCTTATGGTTTGTCTCCCTCTCTGATTTCATCTTCTTTTATTTTTCCTTCCCTTCTCCTATGTTCATCTGTTTTGTTTCTTAAATTCCACATATGAGTGAAATCATATGATGCTTGTCCTTCTCTGGCTTAGTTTGCTTAGCACAATACCCTCTAGTTCCATCCACATCATTGAAAATGGCAAGAGTTCATTGCCTCTGATGGCTAAGTAGTATTCCATTGTTTGTGTGTGTGTGAGTGTGTGTGTGTGTGTGTGTGTGTGTGTGTGTGTGTATCAAATCTTCTTTATCCATTCATCTGTTAAGGGACCTCTGGGCTCTTTCCATAGTTTGGCTATTGTGGACATTGTTGCTATAAATATTTGGGTACAGGTGCCTCTTTGAATCACTATGTTTGTATCTTTTGGATAAATACCTAGTATTGCAATTGCTGGGTCATAGAGTAACTCTGTTTTTAACTTCTTGGGGAACCTCCATACTGTTTTCCAGAGTGGCTGCACTAGCTTGCATTCCCACCAACAGTGTAGGAGGGTTCCCCTTTCTCTGCATCACTGCCAATATCAGTCATTTCCTGACTTGTTAATTTCAGTCATTCTGACTGGTGTGAGGTGGTATCTCATTGTGGTTTTGATCTTTGTCTCCTTGATGCCAAGTGATGTAGGGTATTTTTTCATGTGTCTGTTGGCCATTTGAATGTCTTTGGAGAAATGTCTGCTCATGTCTTCTGCCCATTTCTTGACTGGCTTATTTTTCTTTGGGTGTTGAGTTTGATAAGTTCTTTATAGATTTTAGATACTAGCCCCTTGTCTGATAAGACATTTGCAAATATCTTCTCCTGTCCCCTTTTCTTGTTTTACCCTAAAATCCAAAGGCCGATTGGCAGCTGTGTCCATGAGCTCTGCCTTACAGGTGCTCTTCAGTGTCAGATTCGAACAACGACAAATCTGCTGGAGTCATGTATCCTACTGCAAAAGATTTCATTTCCTTTGTCATATAGACTTTACATAAATCAACATAACCTATCATTGTGTCACATATAACCAAAAAAGAGAAAACAATTGTCTTTTGGATATAATTCCCAGAGAGGAAAACAGCAAAGAACCCATTTGTTGATAGCAGTAGAACTTATCTCTCTTTTCATTTTGAAGCAGAGATCCATCTGGCTGGGGGAAGAAAAAAGGAAAAAAAAAAAAAGGATTATTTACTAGAGGGTTTTCATGTTACAGTTAAGACTCTTTCAGATATCTCCCAGAGTCATCCAGTGTCCTCTTTGCTTTTCCCCACATCTGGCCAGATGTCAGGCTCCTTTCCTTCTTCTCTGTCCTTCCCTCGTTTTGTTGTCTTCTCTCTCTCTTTCCTAGATCTCTGAATTACTATATACGAAATGCTAATGACACAGTACAGTTAGCTCTGATTCCCTCTACTTTGGGGAACTAGCAGAAAAGCTGGCTATGGATTTTTGTGGAAGAGGCAGAAAATAACCTCAGGGAGAGCTCTTGTCTGTTGTTCAAGCCCCAGCTGGCTTCAGCAGCTCAAACTGTTCCAAGGGCCTAAAAGCCAAGGATCCCTCAGGGGAGTGTGGTTAGAACACTGTGCCACTCCCTCTCGCTAGGATGGTTCCACAGCCAGCAGATCCTACACTTGTCAGTCAGAACCATCTTTAGGACTGCATGCCATGTCCAGTGGGCAAGTTTCAATGTATTGCTGGAAAGGATGCATTCCTTGCACATGGAAATTTGGAATTTAAGAAGCCATGGAATAATCTGTATCACCTCTACTATCTATATTTTCAAGCAGTTATGGCAGCAAGTCTCGATCTGAAGGTCAGAGGTATTCATTGACATGCCTGAGCACAGCACCTGTGATTCACATATTGGCATAAAGGGGATCATTATGGCACCATCAATCATAGCTCCTGTCCTCAGCGACAATATTAGTGAAATTGTGGTTTAAGGTATAGATGTAATTTTCTTCTAATAATTAAAAATAAATTTACATTAAGTTCATCCAGGTATACCTTGTGTATAACCAGTGATTATATACCACTTCTTGGGACCATTAGCCAAGCCTGACACCACCAGGGCTGCTGCTAATAATGTTCCTTAGTCCCCTGCCCTTGGGACCCGGAACTGTGGGGAGACCAGGTCCAGACAGGTCTTCCCCAATTTCAATTCCAGGAAACAGAATACTTTCCTAGCTGCTGCTTTTTTTCTTCCAGGTTAACTTCCATCTCAAGAGAAGCGTCCCTCAAACAACCCCACCGAGGAGAGTTCCCAACTCAGGACATGGAGGCAGAGGCAGACTAAAGCATGTGCAGCCCCAGGTCAGCCAGGAAGGAGGAGATGGAGATGATGCAGCCCCAGAGTCCCTGCCTGAGGTCCACAGTGCTGGGGCCACATGGTAGAAAGGCTTGTTCCCACTTTCCCATCACATGAAGCTTTCTTTCTATTTTATTATCTGGTACATATTTAAATACAACCATATTCAGAACAATTCAGAATGGTCTCTGTTCCTGGGGTTAGATCCTCTGATGTGGCAGCGCATCCAATCAGCGGATTCAGTAAGATTTTCCAATTCTGGGGCTATGGTTTGGATCCAGAAGGCTCCACGTCAGTCCACACTGCATCTGGAGACCAGCAGCTGGTTGGCCTTCTACCTCCAGAGTCCAGCCCTGAGCCTGCAACATAGCAGGCACTCGGGAGATTCCGGAATGCATGGCTGAAAGGCTGAGATGATTCATCATTGGTGGTGTTCCCATAGCAAGGACAGGTGACCAAGTCCTCGGCAATCCCGGAGGACTATTTCAACAATAGCCAACAGTTTCTTAATAATAAATGGACTTCACTCACAAATACCTAGATACGGCTCCCCATTTTCGTACATGAGTATTTTACACAACATGTATGTTTCAGAACAGTTTCTGGGTTTGTAAGGGTAATGGGGATGCTGCTGTGGAATGACTCAGTCCTCTCCCTGTGTTGGTGCCACCCAGCACTGCCCACCTCCCTGGGTTCCCCAGGACCCAGCTGTACTAACCGTTATTGAGGAAGGAGATGTTAGTAAAGATTTTGAAGAGATGTATAGTCATGAGCACACAAGTTCACAAACTCCCATCAGGTATGTTGGGGTTCTGGAGTCTCCTGTCCTCGGGCTTTGGTGAGGGTTCTTTCCCTGACACCCCGTTTCAGAGCACAGCCTCAGGGAGGCAGGGCAGGCTCCAGCTTCCTCCACTTGTTCCACATCCCCCCACTCTGTCAACCTTCCCCGCCCTGGCCTGTAACTAACTAACTAACTAATTAACTAACATTGAGTAATTTTGCTCCTTTCAAGAAGTTTTCCCACCTCCATCAGAAAACAAAAGGTGCTTAACTATGACATCCCACCCCTTCAGGAGGCCAGTCAAGACTACGATGATCACAATTTATATTTCTCTGACTTTAGCAACCTCTCAATCTGTGGTCAAGAGGAAAACAGAAAAAATGTTATCTTTTCCCATTTAAAAAGTGATTTCTCTCCTCAGGTGATTAATGCTTTCCCTGCACTTTTCCTTTCTTCCTGATTTGAATCCCATGTTCCTTGATTCTCTCTCTTTTTTTTTTTTTAGAAAGCAGCAGCTTCTTGAGAAGGCTCAGTGGAATTCTATGCCTGAGGTTGCCATATGCACTTGGTTTTTCCAGATTGTCTGAGTATCAGTTGCTTTGTTTTCAGGTTCCCTGGCACATAGTCACTTAGCAGAGCTGATACTTGCAAAGTGTAGTCATGGTGTTTTCCCTGACACAGCCACATACTTTCATTCATTCATTCATTCATTCAGAGGACATGTATGAGTCCTTGCTCAATGTAAAGGATACAAAAAATATATATAAGATACGGTTCATGACCTTGGCAGCTACAGTCTAGTCGGGAAGACACTAGGTCATCACACTGCATTGTGATGATTGCTGTGATTCAGTAAACTCTGGGGTAGGGGTGAGGAGCCTGGGGGAGGGTCCCTACTCTATGATCTTGGGACAATCAGGCAGGAGAGGCATTCCAGAGCCACCAAGGTGAGATGTAGTAAGGTTAGAAGTGGCACTGCCAGATGGAAAGAAATGGAAGCAAGTGAGGGGGCAGGGTGGATTGAGCAGAGAGCTGAAAGCCAAAAGCCAAGGCCAGTGGGGTGGGGAGGGACAGATCATGAAGGACCTTTGAACCATATCACAGAGTCTGGACTTTATTATCCTGGGAAGAACAAGGAGGCATTGAAGGGTTCTACTCAGGGAGTGGCAGGATTAGATTAAGAATGATCACCCGGGCTATAGCCTTAAGAGCTGGCTGCAGCAGGAGCAAGACTGAGTCAGTGAGAAGCCTGCTGAGGTGGCAGCCTGAACCTG
The DNA here is from genome assembly GCF_022355385.1 of Mustela nigripes. Lineage (NCBI taxonomy): Eukaryota > Metazoa > Chordata > Mammalia > Carnivora > Mustelidae > Mustela > Mustela nigripes. Next base: position 163,970,957 of record NC_081560.1, on the reverse strand, counting down.
GGCAGGGCAACATGACAGGGAAACAAATCAGTCATTTTCAGTGAATCAAAAGGAAGATTATCTGGGGTGAGCCTGACCTAATCAGATGAGCCCTTTACAAACAGTTTCTCTGGCTGCCTTGGGAGGAAGAAAGCCAACGGCTAGCTTGTGAACTGCCGATGGGGAGGAGCATCCCCTAGAAGCTGAGAATGCACCCAGACAACAGCTAGCAAGAAAATGGGGATCATAGCCCTACACCACAAGGAAATGAGTTGTGCCAATAATCTGAAGGAGCTTGGGCCAACACCTGAGGGCAGCCTTGTGAGACCAGAGCAGAGGATCCAGCCAAACCATGCCCAAACTTCTGCAACATAGTACATTTGTGCAGTTCTGAGTCTCTGATTTGTTGTGCAGTGAGAAATAGGCAGTTATGCAGCAATAGATTTGTTATGCAGTAACAAAAAAAGGAATATATAAACTATTTCATTTTTTTTCTGTAAATTAGGTTGGATATTAATAGTTAAAACACAAATAACCAGTTGTAGTCTTTGTACTGGGAGGTAGGGCCGACATGATCCCATCTCGAGTGAATGTGTAAAGCACAAAACAGGAAAAAACAAAACATTCTTTTTAAAGAAGAGGGCTGCTATAGTCAACTTGACCCAGGAGGTGACTGTGACATTTTCTCTCTCTAAAGGGACAGGTCTCTAACAGCAAGGACTTTAGGTTTTGGATAACTGTAGTGTCTTGCCTTGAATAACTCCCATTATTTGTACCAAATTGCTTCTCCCAAGACTGGGAACATGCACCATTGACAAAAAAACTAAAACAAGAGAGAAGGTAAAGGGTGTCCAGAGACTTTACAGACAGGATCGTTCTTCAAATGAGGGCTCTTCTCCTTTTCCCAAAGGTTTGAAAATCAATAAACAATGTGCAAGATCCCAGGCTCTTCCATCCACTCCAGGACACTTTGAAGGAAAACCAAGAGGAGGAGCCCTCGTAAATAGCCAAACAGTTTGAAATATGATTCTAAAACGCTTAGAACCCAATACAGTAGTGTCCAGTTTTCATCTGTTAGAGATCCAGGATAGCAATTCGTGTATTGATCTAGTCATCTGACGAACGTTGGGTCCCATTTATCAAGCAGACCCTGTGTTAAGAGTAGTGGAAGCAGTGGGTGAACCAGAGAGATGGGGTTCGTCCCTTTTTTGGAGTTAGAGGGATGTGGAGGAAGAGACAACAAAACAAGTTAATAAGCACATAAAAAGAATTAGTGTCTGAGAAAAGTGCTGAGAGAGGAAATGCCAGGGGTGGGGGACTATCTGAGATAGGACAGTTATGGACAACTTCTTTGAAGAAGTGATGTGTAAGGGATAAGAAAAAGGAAGGCTTACAGAGAACAGGAATAAAAGTTTTAGGCAGAAGAGACTGGCTGGTCCTAGCTGCATCTCTTTCTAAGGATGTGTGTGTGTGTGTGTGTGTGTGTGTGTGTGTGTGTTTAGCTTCCCCATCTATGATCTAACTTGCTAGAAGCCTAACCCAGCATAGGTCCAAGACACAGGATAGTGTCCAAACCACACTGAGTCTAGTCATAAGTGAACCAAAAAGATTCACTTTTTCCATGGCCACAGGGAACATCCCAGCCCGAACCAGCCATCTCAAAAACAAGGATCAAGAAAGTGGGACAGCCGCATGGCTTGGCACAAATCTGCTGTCAGACATCAAAGTTCATGTGTCCAGAATGTCCTCTTCACATATGTGGTACTATGATTTGTCTAAGACACATGTTTCCAGCACACACCAGGCACAACACTATAATGCCCACCTCTGTTCTGGAATATTACTTCATTTCTACTTTAACACTAAACTCATTCTGGCTATTAAACCATGAGTAAACATTCCCCCTGGGCAAATGCCTAAGCAAACATCAATTCTGTCTCTCCTCCCAAAAGTTAAATTCCACTTTTTATTTTTTCCCTCACTTTTTCTTATTCTTCCCCTCACTGAATGTATTGCCCTACTCTCCTTCCCCTCATGGATCTTTCCTTCATTCTCTTCCCCTCCCACCATTCCCTGCATGCCTTCACCCTCATCCCATCAAGTCCTTGGTCCAAGAGGGATATAGCAGCACTCATAAGGGGGGGGGGGCCTGGAGCCATTACAGAACAGGTGACAATCGTCGAGGAGAAGCCCTCTGGTGGGCTTTTTTTCTGCTGATATGCTGCTTCCCATTGCACAGTCCCAAGGAAGAGAACAACAAAATCATCACTTGGATCCATGCCTACCCCTCCACCCCCCAGGAAGAGGGACGAAAGACCTCTTTGCCTTGCTTTTAGAGAGTCCCATGTGGGGCCTTTGGAATGAAGAGTCCTTCCTGGGCATTAGATCAAAGGAGTCAAGTGAGTTTCCCTAATGCCTTCTGGACTCAGATGAAGTATAAATAAACTAAGAAAGGACCACAATTTTTATTGTATATCCAAATATTGTATTTTACAGGCTGTAGTTTATAACAGACTTCTATTTCATGGGCTGATAAAAAACATTTTTAAGTGGAGGGTGCTAAGGATGGAGGTTTGAGTCCTCCCCAGAATGCAAATTCTGAATTTGAAGCCATAATATGATGGCATTTGGAGATGGAGCCTGTGGGAGAGAACCAGGTCATGAGAGAGGGGCCCCCATGAATCGTGGGATTCATGTCCTTATGCGCAGAGGAAGGAGCTACCTTTTCTCTCTCTCTCTGCCCTGTGAGCCTACAACAAGAAGAAGGCCATTTACAAGCCAGGAAGCAAGTTCTCACCGGAATCAGCCAGGCTGACACGCTGATGGCAGACTTCCCAACCTCCAAAACTGGGAGAAATAAGCGTTTGTTGTTTAAGCCTATGGTAATTTGTTATAGCAGCTGTAGCAGACCAAGACGAAGGATATAGATAAAGGGCCCACTAACGTTCCCGTTTTCTATTAAGGACAATTGGAAAAATACAATTGCTATCTGTTATTGCCATTGATTTGTAAATGCTTTAATGCCAAAAATTAGGTAAGATATAATGTCAGGATAAAGGAGCTTATAAATCAAGTTATTTTTCTCACTTTGCTAGGGAACAGTAAATGTTTTGTCTTGGGCTGGCATTTGTGAACCAGTAGTTTATTTATTATTAAAGATTTTATATACTTATTTGTCAGAGAGAGAGAGAAAGCTCACAAGCAGGGGGAGCAGCAGGCAGAGGGAGAAGCAGGCTCCCCGCTGAGCAGGGAGCCAGATGCAGGACTCAATCGTGGGATCCTCACCTGAGCCAAAGGCAGGTGAACCACTGGCTGAACCACTCAGGCATCCCTGGACCAGTAGTTGAAAGATGGGACATTAGTGACTCAAATAACTAAATGTATAAGAGGAGTTTTCAGGCACGTCTGGATCCAGGTGCCGTAGGACTCTTTCTCCATTTCTTGATTTCATTATCTTCAGTGGTGATTTCATTCTCACATGGGCTTTCCCCATGAGGGGACCAGATGTCCATCAACAGCTTCAAGCTTGTATTTTACCAGCCTAGCAATGAACTATTGATTCTTGGTCCTGACTCGCAATAGCACAAATTGGGTTATGTGCCTGTCTCTGAAACTATCTTAATGACTCTAATTGGTCAGTCTGGGATCATATGCCCAACTCCTGGAAGGCAGAAGGGGGGCTAAGGGTGATTTATAGTATAGTTGACCCTTGAATACCATGGGGGGATCAGGGTGCCAACCCCCCTGCCCTGTGCAGCTGAAAATCGTGTATAACTTTTGACTTCCCAAAAGCTTAACTGCTAATAACCTACTGTTGACCAGAAGCCTTACCAATGAAATAGTTGCATTATGACATAGTAGCCATAAATAGTCAACACGTTTCATATGTTATATATACTGCATCCTCACAATAAAATAAACCAGAGAGAAGAAAACATTATTAAGAAAATCACAAGGAAGGGGTACCGGGTAGCTCGGTCAGTTAAGCGTCTGCCTTCACCTCAAGTCATGATCTCAGAGTCCTAAAATTGAGCCCTGCATCCGGCTCCCAAGGAGCCCGCTTCTCCCTATCCCTTTGCTCCTTCCCTGGCTTGTGCTCTCTCTCACCCATTCTCTCTTATAAATAAAATCTTAAAGAAAAATAAAAAGAAAACCATAAGGAAGAGAAAATACATTTATAGTACTCCACTGTATTTATTGGAAAAAATCTGCATATAAGTGGACCCATGCAGTTCAAGTCCATGTCCTTCAAGTGTCAACCATATAGGAGAGTTGGTTCCTATTTTTTTTTAATAAAAAACTTTCAAATAAAGAAGAATCAATGATCATAGACAAAAACAAAAGAACATGGCAATGTTATTAAATTCAAGAACAATTTTAATTTTACTATGACTCTTCAGTCAAGTGAATTCAATCATTCAACAAACATTTATTAAGTACACCTCTGTGCCAGGCACTCTGATAGGCAATAAGGATAGAATGACAAATTTGTAGTCCCTGCCTTCAACGAACTCACCATCTGTGAGGAGAGGGAGAGAATGATACTTTTTATGATAGTGTGTAAGCAATTGAAGGTCAGTCCCATCAAAGGTCAAAGAATCATAATCCCCCTTGTCATTCAGTCCTATTTTGGCTAATGCAGGCCTGACTTAGTACCATATGAAATCAGATGTCTCCTGACATCTCCTGTGAAACACTGTACACTAATTCAAACATAATTGTCATACAGGAGGTGGAGGTATGGGGGAATGTGAACTTGACCACAGTACAACAAGAAACAGCAATGTGGTCCAGCTGCTTAAACAGGCAATGCATTCCCAGACTGTGCTAGAAAAAGCACAGCATTACATCAAAAGAGCATAGCCCCACCAGGCCCCACAGGGGTCAGGCTTCCTCTGGAGTGTGGTATATAGTTCCTGGCACATATTCAGGAAAGACATTGAAGGTCATGACATCACTAAGCCTCATGGACTCACTAGGATAAAATATTGCCAAGGGAAGACAAATATGGCTAATTCAAAGCAAAGTTTTGAAATCAGTTGAGGGGGAGCCTACATTGCACAATGGAAAGACTTTGGTACTGACAGATGCTGGTTTGAATCCTAGCTTTGTCCTCTACAAGCTCTGTTTTCTTGGGCAAATCAGGTATTCCCAAGGTGTGGGTAAAGAATTATGCGTAGTACTCAAGATGTTTTTCAGGATAACTCAGGTGGTTCAGGAGTGGATTTTAGGTTATGCTCTGACCCAATAATCACTTGGCAAAAATCACTTAGTGAAAAAGTTGTTCTCTTATCAATTTCTTTAGATCCTTCTGAATATGTCAAGCAGAAAGTTTCTGTTTGGTGTTAACTTTCTAACACTGGCTAGTTTCATTTTTTTAATGAATTATTTTTATTAACATATAATGTATTATTTGCCCCAAGGGTACAGGTCTGTGAATTGTCAGGCTTACACACTTCACAGCACTCACCATATCACATACCCTCCCCAATTTTTTTTAACAAACGCAGAGTAGACCTCACACTCAGAATTAGAATTTACTAACAGTTTTATTTCCACAATTACCTTCTATGAATTACAGTCTATACTGGCTTTGTATTTATGGGAGTGGCACACAGTTTCTCTTAAAAAACAAAGTGATGGCTCCGTAGCTCAGGGGTTAGAGCACTGGTCTCGTAAAAAACAAAGTGAGTAAATTTAAATAAAAACATTAAACAAAAAAAATAGCAAGGTAGTATGCCATTTCATCAAGAATGTGATGATGGTTTTTTGAGAGTACCAGATTACAGCAAAAAGTAGCACAGGAACGACTGAAGTGTGGGAAGTGTGGGAAGCACTAGGCAAGCGAGGGACTCAACCTCGCAGAGCCTCAGGGCCTCATTTACAAGCTAAGGATTACAATAACTTCCTGGCTGGATTATTGTCATGATACCTGCTAGGAAAAAACAACCAATATTATTTGGAAAAGGAAAAGATAAGCTTGTTTATCTTGCTTCATTAATGCAGACAACCAGGAAAAGAAAAGAAAGATGATTTATAAATTTATAAAATACATTGGGGCGCCTGGGTGGGTCAGTGGGTTAAAGCCTCTGCCTTCGGCTCAGGTCATGATCCTGGGGTCCTGGGATCGAGCCCCACGTTGGGCTTTCTGCTCCACGGAGAGTCTGCTTCCTTCCTCCTTTCTGTCTCTGCCTGCCTCTCTGCCTACTTGTGATCTCTTTCCTGTGTCAAGTAAATAAATAAAATCTTTTAAAAAATTTATAAAACACTTTGTAAAAATTGATTCTATTCAAATGAATCTATTTTTCAGGTGATAAATATTTTTCCAACCAATGGAAGGGAAAAAAAATATATGGTAGGCTCTTAACTGAAGGCCAGGTCTCAATAAACATTTACTATAAAATTGTTTTCATGGGGCACCTCGGTGGCTCAGGCGGTTAAGTGTCTGACTCTTGATTTCTGCTCAGGTCATGATCTCAGGGTTGTGAGATGGAGCCCTGTCAGGCGTCACACTTAGCTGCTTGAGATTCTCTCTTTCCCCCTCTCTGTGCCCTTCCTCCCTGCTCTCTCTCTCTCTAAAGTAAATAAATCTTTAAAAAAAAGAAAGAAAGTAAAATAGTCTTCATTTTTTCAGCTTCCCTTTTCCTTCCACTCTCTCCTTCCACATCCCCAGATACCTTCTCTCTTGTCTTCTCATGAAAATAGTAAAAAATAGAATATCACTTAGATATATAAAAGAATGAATTTTTTTCCCCCAAAGTATTACCTCAACTAAGCACTTGCATTTTAAGGTAGATTTGTTTACCTATTTGATTTTTACTTCTAATTATGAAGGATTCTTTATTCCTCATTAAACCAAATTCAAGCTAGCCTAAATAGGAAGAGAAGGAGCCTATAGGAAACACTGTATCCATATATAAGAAGAGCCTTAAAGATACACATGATAGGGTCTTTTCTTAGAACTCAGAAATTTCCTTACAAGGTCTTTCTCTTCCACAAAGAACAAACCAGGGGTTGGCTTTCCTCTTACCCTCTAGGGTCTATGCCTAAATGGAACCAAATGGCCTCTGAGGTCTTCTTACAGGAATTGACCTGGTCCTAGTACTAGACAGATGCCTTCTCCCCAGAATCAACCTGATTCCTCCTCTAAGAGAGCATACCTCCCCAGCCCTCCCTTGCTCCATCCAACCTGAGTCCTCTCCTTTCTGTCCTGGGGCATTCTGTCATCATTTTGATGAAAGATTAATAATATTTCCAAGTGATGTTTCTTCCTTCTCTGACATCATGGAATGCAGAGCTATAGATATGGTATATCTATACAATGAAATATTATGCAGCCATCAAAAAACCCCAGAATTTTGCCATTTGCAATGACATGGATGGAACCAGAGGCTATTATGCTAAGCAAAATAAGTCAATCAGAGAAAGACAATAATCATATGATCTCACCGATAGGAATTTGAGAAACAAGACAGAGGATCATAGGGGAAGGGAGAGAAAAATGAAATAAGATGAAACCAAGGAGGGAGACAAACCATAAGACACTCTTAATCTCAGGAAACAAACTGAGTAGAGGAGGGTGGGAGGGTTGGGGTGGCTGAATGATGGACACTGGGGAGGGTATGTGCTATGGTGAGCGCTGTGAATTGTGTAAGACTGATGAATCACAGACCAGTACCCCTGAAACAAATGATACATTAAATGTTAATTTTTTTAAATTGCAGTTTAAATAGTAAAAAAAAATGCAGCTCTATGCCTTCTATATTATCTCATGAAGACATTAAAACACATTTTTGATGTGGGAAACAAAAGCAGAAGAAAAATTACTAAATTTCCTTACTACTTACAACCCACTGACAAGTCCTTGAAATAAGCAGGGTGACATTCCTCTAGGAACTCAGCTGCCTTGTTGTTAATACTTTGCTAAAGGCAAAAGCCAATCTTAACCCAATCCCCAGGATCCCGTAAGTCTACTTTAACATATAAAAATGTCTTTGGGGCAACTGGGTGACTCAGTCAGTTGAGCATCTGCCTTCAGCTCAGGTCATGATCTCGGGGTCCTGGGATCGAGCCGTGTGTTCAGTGGGGAGCCTGCTTCTCCCTCTCCTACTGCCTTCTGCTTCCCCTGCTTGTGCTACCTCCTACCCCTTCTCTCTGTCAAATAAAATCTTTTAAAAAAAATGTCTTTGGAACCTTCATCTTTACCCCCCCCAAGATACATGTTGACAATCATCCTCCAAGCATATGACCCACTGATAGACATCTGAAGAGCCTCATGACTGAGTTTTTAGTAAACAGTAATAGCTAGCCCCTTCAGGATCCTGGAAACCTTGTTTCCAAAATACCTGCCAGTCTTCTGCTACCTCTAACCCCCTCCCAGCTTGAAAGTATATAATGGGGTCACTTCCCATGCCCCCAGTGCAGCTTCTCTTTCTGCCCACGGGTCCTGTCCCTGTGCTTGAATAGAATCACATTTTTGTACCAAAGACATCTCAGGAATTCTTTCTTGGCTGTTGGCTCAGGACCTCACCAACGTTAAAAAACTACATCATCTTTAATAACAAATAGGAATATGTTATTTTATCTGCACTTTTTCTTTTTCAGTGCTGGTCCCCTGGCTATTCTAAGATGAACAGATGACTTGCACCGCGAGCAAGGCCAACTTAGTTTCAGCAGCTTGCTGCTTTCACAGCTTGCCATCACTAGCAACAGCTTGTGGCTGTGACGTGACACATTCCAGAAGGAAGCCAGGGGGAGTTGGCTTTGATTTGGGGCCAAACCATGCCAAACTGTTAGTGATATCATCCATCATAGCAGTAGCAGACAATTTAGAGGCTGTATGTCCTGACAGGTTTAGGTTCAGACATGAGAGACCAAAAAATGACACATGCCCTGCCCCGCCCCACTGCTCGTGCTCCCTCTCTCAAATAAATCTTTTAAAAAGTTCAGGTTGATTTGAGTGTAAAGACATTCAAAATTATCTTCTTTTTAACATGAAATGCCTGGGGCACCTGGGTGGTGCAGTTGGTTGGGCTTCCAGTTCCTCGTTTCAGCTCAGGTGGTGATCTGGGGTCCTGGGATCCAGTCCCTGGGGGGACCCTGGGCTCCATGCTCCCCATAGAGTCTACATCGGACTCTGCCTTTCCCTCTGCCCATGCACTCTTTTTCTCTCTGGAATAAATAAATCTTTAAAACAACAACAACACAACGAAATGCTTAAGGGGTGCCTGGGTGGCTTAGCTGGTAAGGCGACCTACTCTTGGATTCCAGTTGGGTCATGATCTTGGTGGTGAAATCAAGGCCCTCCTGGGGCTCGCCCTCTGGCCCAGTCTGCTCAAGGCTCTCTCTCTCTCCCTCTCCATGCCTTGCTGTCCCTCCCTCCCCCCGGCATTCTCTCTCTCTCAAACAAATAAATAGATAAATAAATAAAATATTTAAAATGAAATGCTCAAGTTCTATTTAATGCTGATTTCATATGACATACTTGACCCTGTCCAAGAAACATTAAAAAGTATATGCAGAAAACACAAAATTGTGGTTAAGGAAATAGTAACAGTGTTTTCAAAAATAAGGGCCATAAGTTTGCAATGTTAATGACTTATTCTTAAGAAGAGAAGTCCCTATTTTACAGACAAATGAAGTATTTGTTAACAATTTTGACAAAACCCAGAGTATCGATATTTTACCAGAGAGTTTTCTGCCCACAATGTTGACATGCAGCAAAAAGGAGGAGGGGAATCGTAGGGCTGTTCCTCAAAAAATGAAACCTAGAATTACCACGTGATCCAGCAATTCTATTTCTGGATGTATACGGAGAGAACCGAAGGCCGGGTTTCAAACACATATTTGTGTGTACGTCCATGTTCACAGCAGCATGACTCACGGCAGTCAAAGAGTAGAGGCAAAGCTTGGATGGAACAAGTCCCCTGACACAGGAATGCATGAACAGAAGGTTCTATCATACAACGGATACTACTATGCTAAGGGAGTCCCAAAAGGACAGATAGAAGATTCCACTAATAGGAGGGATCTGGAGTAGTCAGATTCATGGAGACAGAAAGTGGAATGGAGGTTGCCCGTGGCTTGGTGGAGAGAAAAGAGGAGTTAGTGTCTGATGAATACGATTTGGGTCTGGGGAGATGAAAAAGCTGTGGGTTGGGTGGTAGTGATGATCGCCCAACCGTGTGAATGTACTTAATGCTACAGAATCGTCCACTTAAAAATGGTTAAAATGCCGAAGTTTTAGGTTACGTAACGTATATTTCACCACAAGGGAAGGAGAAGGGAAATCCCATGAACATTTCTGAAATAGAGGTTGCTCTGTGATGGACACACAGGGAGAGACTTGTTGAATTTCTTCGCCATCGCCTGGGTAGCTCCCAGAAACGTGAGGCGCACGAATTCAGACAACACGCCGGCAGAGTGACTCTGTGGCCTTGAAGACGCAAAGGGAATCCTGCGAGGATTCACGGGCAAGTTGAAAGCCTTCTCTCAGCCCTGACCGGTTCTCGCATTCTGTTGTTCGTCACTTTTAAATTCTCAGAGCTGTCCCGAGAGACTCTCCTCAGGGAAAAATGGGACGGACCGGAGCGGACGCCAACTCTGCCTGCTGTGAGGAAAACTGCCTCGGGCGGGGGAAGGGGAGGCCCGCACCGCCGGCAGGAACCCAGCGGGCCTTCGCTCAGAGGAATTTCGCCTTTTTTCTAGGCTGGAAGGCCGTGTGGGGCCGGGGACTCGCACTGAGCCCAGGCGGCACGCAGGGCCCAACGACCGGCGAGCGGCGGGCGCCGGGCCCTGGGACCCGTGCCTCAGTTTCCCCGGCCAGAGGCCCTCCGAGCGCCGCCCCCTCTGACTCCGCGGGGCGGGCGGGCCGCCAGGGGGCGCGAACGCGGGGCGGGCGCCCGGAGGTGGGCGCGCGGGGACCGAAGATCCCCCGGGCCGCGCGGCCGCGAGAGGCGGAAGCCTGGGCGGGAGGCGGGAGGCGGGGCGGCCGCGCTGAGTCACACCGGATCGGCCCGCCCGCCGCTTCCAGGGGCGGAGGTGACAGCGGCCCGGGACGGGCGGCCGCAGCTGCCCGCCGCGCCGAGGGACCGCTGGGCGGCGGAGAGCAGGTCAGGGGCCGGGCAGGGAGCTCGAGTCGTGGACCCGGTGCGGCGGGCTGAGGGGACCCGCGCCCAGAGGGACGCGCCGCGCGGCCGGGCCTGCGCCACCCTTGCCCCGCGGCGGCCGCTGCCCCGGCCGGGAGCCCCCGGGTGGGGGACGGGGAAGGAGGTGCAGAGCGCCGGCCCTCCTCGCAGCCCGGGTCAGGTCCGGCCGTGTGAGGTCCCCGCCGGGGCGGGGGGAGAGGCTGGGCGGCCGGCAGTCGGGGGGACGCGGATGTGGGCTTTTGAGACGGTGTCAAGCCCCGGGCTCTTTTCACTGCACCGCCCTGCCACTCGGGCAACGAGGCGGAATCTGAGAGCTGGAAAAGAATTCAGCACGAGCCCAGCCCCCCTGTTTTACAGATGAAGAAATATTCTGGCTTGCTCAAAGTCACATCCAGGCGGTCTCGGAGTCGGTGATTCTGTGTCAGGGAGGCAGGGAGGGATGATTTCCGAAGCAAGACTAAGTAAGACCAGTTGGGCTAGAGATGCAGGTTTGGTTATGCTGGACTTTTGCTGTCACTCACGGACCCCCGCATTCCTGCCACAGGTATTGATGTCCACCAGGCATCAGTTTCTCCAAGCACTTAACCACGAGGAGGGTGACGGTGCCGTCCTTTGCATAAAGGAATACTGGGGTTATGAACTGCCCAGGTCTGCGGCGGATCAGGCGCTGTGGAGACCTCTTGGGGTGTAGAGTTAATTTTTTAAATGCAGAAAAAAACCCACTTTAAATGCAGTCTCATTATCCTTTATTGTCTCTCATTTATGCAATGATGAAGGGCCCTCGCACCGTTATTCTGTTATATTGGTAACTTGCCTATTTTACAGTAATATGCACAGCTTATGTTGGAAGACTTTCTTTTCCTAATTATTGATGCTGTGATACGTGGCAAGCCAGTGGTAGGCTAAATGTTTAGGGTCTGAGCCTAGTTAAGCTCTGATTGTTTGCAAAGGGGGAGTTCCAGGGGGAGAGTGGGACTGATTAATTCCTGGTCTTATTTGGCATTTGGTAGACTAAAAAGTACCTGACCACATACAGGTGTGCTTTCTTAGTGCCGCATTTATTACCCATCAGAAATAGATTCCAGGTGATAAGCAAGTTAGTTTATCCCTCAGCACCTGTTTTTCTCTAAATTATTGAATTAAAGGATCTCCAGCCCCCTCGGAACTCCTGATTTTTCCATGTTAATTTGAAACATATGTCACTAATTGTGACAAAAATTTTAATAAAACAAGTCACCTTATCAGCGTTGGCCTAACATAAGTGTGGAAGCGATTTTTCAAATTACTTCAGTGTTAAATTCACTTAAATTCAGAGATTGGAATGGATTGCTTTGTGAGGATAGCTAAAATCTGACTTGGGAATGGGATGTGTGGGCTGCACAGATAACTTCTGCAATAAGCTGAGAACATTCTGCCTCAGGAAATGTGATAAGATATCTTTTATATAGGAGGCATATTGTGTGTGTATTTGGCTGAGATAGAATAAGAATTGTTACAGTCTGTCCAAATATGTGCAAGTTATTTATTTTGTCTTGCGGCCCCAAAGCAGAGCATTTTCCCACTTCTGGTTTCTTCTGGAGCTTTCCGAGTGGCCCTTTTTCCTGCAGAGACCCTTTCCCGTTCCTCTTTCATTCACATTGCATTTCAGAGCCTCCTGCAAGCACTAATCGCTGATCGAGCTTTACGCTGCTTCGAATATGACAAATCCCAATTCTTGAGTCACTACTTATGAACTCCTAAGGGTGGGTGTTCATTTTTAGAACATAGTGCAAGAATCCAGGAGGCTCTGGCTCTGAAAAAGGGTTAAGTGGACTGTGCTTAGATTTTTATCTTTGGTGTTACTTGAAGGCTGCAGTATGGGAAGGCTCCCCGGCCAGCAAACTCACTTATCTCTGCCTCAGAAGGAAATCCTTTCTGCAGAATGCCTGGGGAATCTTCAAGTGTGTTATTGTTCTCAACCCTCCCACTTTACAGTGTTGGGCTAAAATAAGCAAAAAGCTGTTTTTCAAATTTCAGATACTTCAGTGATTTTTGTTGTAGATACTTGTTATATTGGAATTTTTTAAATGATAGGAGCAACTACAATAAAATGCAAATGGAGACTTGCAAAGCTATTGCCAGGTATAAGACTTGAATCATTTTCTAGGTTTATTATTGTTTCTGAAGTCAGTGTATTACCTACAGAATAGCATTGTTACAGGCTTATCTGCTCTGAAATTCTCAGCTCTGCTGGGTTTTTAGCTAAAGCATCCTGAAAATTCATTCAGAGTTACATATGAAAAGTTTCACAACAACAATCTAATTACTATTAAATAGTTTCTTACGTTCGGCTTAGGAATACATCTGGATAAACTAATTTTCAAGATTGGATAACATAGCTTGTGGGTCAGGTGTTAATTATGAGATACCAGGGACATCTGGCTGGCTCAGCCTGTAGAGCATGCGACTCTTAATCTCAGGATTGTGAGTTCAAACCCCACGTTGTTCATAGACCTTACTTTAAAAAAATTATGAGAGTTAAGCCGCTGCCTTTGGCTCAGGTCGTGATCTCAGGGTCCTGGGATCGAGTTCCGCATCGGGCTCTCTGCTCGGCAGGGAGCCTGCTTCCTCCTCTCTCTCTCTGCCTGCCTCTGCCTACTTGTGATCTCTCTCTCTCTCTCTCTGTGTTAAATAAATAAATAAATAAATCTTAAAAAAAAAATTGAGATATTAGACTTTTGCCTGGAAAGACAGAGACCTAAAGTAATCGCCATAAAATAAGATCACAGAACAGCTCTATACTGAAAAAAGCCCTTAACTTTTGGTTGGGTGCTTTATCCTCAATGCTGTAAAAGCCAGAGGAGATAAAATGAACATAGAGTAGCTCAAATGTATTCTTTTATTTTTAGGTGTTAGGGATTACCCAAGGACCCAATCACCAAGAACCGAGACAGCACAGCAGAGCAAATAGGGCATTGTGCTAGGGGGCTGAGGTCTGCAGTTCTGATTTGTCCATTCACTACATTAAGCACCTGTGTCTACCAGGCGCTATTCGGAGGTTCTGGGGATAGAGCCCCAAATGAAACAGACAGAGCCCCATGGAAAGGCGGTAGCATTGCAGTATGCGGCAGACAAATCAAACTGCGAATGGGTAGATGGTCACATGCTCATCATGCTCTGGAGAACTTTAAAGAGGTGTAAACAAGAGGAAAGAGTAAGTATGTGGGGGGTGGGCAGGATTGACTTTATTAATACAGAGAGGTCAGAGAAGGCCTCTGCTAAGGTCACTTTTGATCCAGGCCTGGAAGGAATTGAGACTGTGAGGGTGGAGGGGACAGAAGGATGAGCAAGTTCCTGGCCCAGATGCTGAGCCTGTTTGGCATGCGTGAGGGCTGGCGAGGTCCTAGCGGCCCGGCAGTGCCACGGTGGGCGAGGGTGAGGTGGCAGCAGAGGAGAGGAGGTGGGAGTGGGAAGGGGCGCATCAGTGTAGCCCATTGTAAGGACTTTGACCTTTGCTCTGAGTGAGGGGGAAGAGGCCATTAGAGGGTTTTGAACAGAGCTGTTCATGATGACTTCAGTTTGACAGCGTCACTCTGGCTCCTGGGCAAGAGCAGAAGGGGGACAGAGCTCAGAGTCAGAAACACCTTCCCTTTCATACTAGTGTGTGACCCTAAACCATAACTCTTCTTGGGGCCTTAGTTTCCTCATCTGTAGGATGACCAGGTCCCTTCGAGCTCTAGAATTTTAAGATTCTAAGTAGCGTGGAGCTCGGGGATATGAAGAGTTTCTAAAAGTAAAGAGCTTCAGATGACCTGGAAACTTGACTCAGACCCTCCTTTAGCTGAATCCCTCAAATCAAGAGATAATCAGTCTTCTCACTCAGGTTGTCAGGTCCTGGGAACTAAAATAGTTTCGTGAATATTCGCTGCTGATCCCTTTAGTGCTCTGCTGATCCCTGAATTTTCTCTTCCTGCTTGAAAGAGGATGAAGAGCTGTTACTCATCAACAGAGCTGGCAACCAAAGTAGCTTTTGTTGTTAGGAAAGTTGGAAACTTTGGGAAGGAAACAATTCTAATTTTATATTTATCATGGGTCATTCGAATTTTTCTTTCTTTCTTTTTTAACAGGGAGGAGGCTGAAAGATTTGTTTTTAATTCTCTTAGCCCCTTCCCATTCACCTTATGTCGCATAGATACTCATTCTAATGCATGGAATGTGTTTCTTTTTATCTGTGTAGGATCTTGTTTGTTTTATGTGTGTTTTAATTTATAAAACTGTGTTTCATTTTGCTGCCTTTTTCTCTAAATACTGGTTTGAAGATCCATATGTTTCTACATGTACATCCATTTCTGTGTGTACATCGTTTTTAATTAATGCATTATACTCCATGCCATGCGCTCAAACCCTAGTTTTTCGTATCTGTCTGCGTGATAGACACTTGGGTTGTCCTTCCGTCCTCACATATGTGTTGCTGCAGGGACCATCTTCATACCTATCCATTTATAAAGCTGCATAATAGTTACTCAGAAGGGAATCGCTGGGCTATAGGCTGGCACATAATAAATTTTTTTTTTTTTTTTTTTTTTTTTTTTTTTTAGTGATTTAATTTTTTTTTTTTTTAAATTTTTTATTTTTATAAACATATATTTTTATCCCCAGGGGTACAGGTCTGTGAATCACCAGGTTTACACACTTCACAGCACTCACCAAATCACATACCCTCCCCAATGTCCATAATCCCACCCCCTTCTCCCAAACCCCCTCCCCCCGGCAACCCTCAGTTTGTTTTGTGAGATTAAGAGTCACTTGGGTGGCACATAATAAATTTGATTAAATAGTGGTAGGTTCCTCTCCGCGTTGGCTGCCAGAAGTGTTGGAGACTTCCTACGCTCCCCTGTCCTGCCAGCACTCAGCTTTATCCAATTCTCCATCTTTCCTGGTCTCGGAGGTACAAAGTGATCTCTTGCCATTTTAATTTGTGTTTCTTTGCTTACAAAAGATTGCGAGCATCTCTTATATATACAGCTCCTTCTGTAAATTGCTTATGCAGATCTTTGACCAGTTTCTATTGCAGTTGCTATCTGCATTGTTCATATTTAGACTGCAGATGTCTTCTCTTTGGGCATCTGCTAATTTTGTCTGTCTTTTTTTTTTTGAAGTTTTATTTATTTGAGAGAGAGAGAGAGTGTGTGTGTGTGTGAATGTGTGCTCACGCAAGCACGCAAGAGAGGGGCCGGGGCAGAGAGAATCTCCAGCCAACTCCCTGCTGAGCACGTAGCCTGACTTCTTGGGGTCCATCTCATGACCCTGAGATCAGGACCTGAGCCAAAACCAAGAGTCAGTCCCTTAACCGACTGAGCCACCCAGGGGCCCCTCTTTGTTGTCCTTTGATCAAACGTTCTTAATTTGATGTAATCAAATAAATTCTTTGACGTGTTTAATACTTGTCGAGTTTGAAGAAGCCCCTCTCAATCCCTGGGTCATAGCAATTTCTTTAATTCAACTAGAACCCATGTTGTGTAGGGATCCAGTCCTATTATTCTTCATTTAATGTGACAAATTTTCCAGTAATATCTCCAAAAGCATCCATGTTTTCCTCCATTGAATTGTGGTATCTTTTGTCTCATCTATGGTTTCTGTGGATATACTGGTCTGTTCGAAGCCTCTGTTCTGTTCATTAGTCTGTCAGTTACTGCTACATGTTTTATTGCAATGATTTTTATAGATTTTATAATATGTTCTCATGATGGGCACAGCAAGTGCCCCATCTATATTCTTCATCTTTAAGTTTAATTAGCTACTCCTGGACCATTATTTTTCTATATAAAATTTGGAATCATGTTTATAAATTCCTCAAAAATTCTATTTTTAAGGAACTTTTACTTGGATTACATTGAATTTATAAATTATTTGGGAGAAGCTTGACATCTTTTTGATATTAACTCATTTCCTCCAAGAGCATGTAATGTGTCTCTCCATTTATTCAGCACTTTTTAAAAGAATTTTTGTTTGATTTGGAAATAATTTAGAACTAGCAGAAGAGTTCTAAGGTTAGTACAAAGAGCTCCTGTATGTCTCTCACCTAGATTCACCAAATGTTAGCATTTTGCCATATTTGCTTTATTACTCCCTCTCTGCATTTCTATGCATGGTTTTTTTCTGACCCATTTGAATTTGTTACATCATGCCCTTTTATCTCTAAATACTTCATCAGCTAATTTTTAAATCCTTTATTAGAACTTTAAGTTTTTTCTCCATAAAGGTCTAGGAAGGTGTTTTGGTTAAACTAATTTCTAATTATTTCATAGTTTTGCTGCTGTTGTGAATCATATCTCTATTTTCTCTATTTTCTTAAAATTGGTAGTTTAAGAGAAAGAGTGTTGACTATTAGCATGCTTATTTTGTATCTGACAGCCTTTCTTCCCCATCTTATTCAAATAGTTGATTTCTGGGTTTCCCCCACTGTTCCCACTATTCTCATTTTTTCCTCGCTATTAATTACAAGTCCTTGAAAATAGTGCTAGTTTTGTAGCTTCTTACCCATCCTTATACATCTTATTTCTTTATCTTTCCTTGCAGCAGCTGCCAGAATTTCCAGGACTATTTCAAAACAGTTGCTATGCTAGTAGGTGCCTTTGTCTGGCTTTCAGTCTTAAAGAGAATGAGTCCAGCGTTTTTCCATTTCATATACCGTTTGTTTTGGATTTTAGATGTGCCTTTCTCCAGTTAGGGTGTTCTCCTCTGTTCCTAGTTTACTGAGCATTTTCATCATAAATGGGTATTAAGCCTTATAGATACTTTTTCGGATTTGTCTCCAAAGAAGTAAGATGGCATCAAGAGGGTGCCTATGGAAAGCCTTAGCCTCTGCTAAGGTTAAATTTTAAGCAAAAGAGGATTTTTAAGAGTCTTCAGTACTTCTGAACCTTATTTACATAAATTAATGGTAAATGTTTCATGATTCCAATATAAGCTTATTTCACCTTTAGATCAGCTTTTTTCTCCTGCTGTTAAGAGTCAGAATTTAAATAGCTGGTGTAAAGAATGAGAGAGAGCCATATTCAGCATCACAACTGGGGTCGTCAGCATGATTGTAAATATAAGATATGTAAAATTATAGTTTGTTTACTCCGGATCAGTTTCTAGTACAGGTATAAATCTTACCCACGTAGATCTCACAAAATGTTGAGATACCTCAACAGGTAGGTCTTTAGCAACTGTAACTACTGGGGTATCAGGCAGTTGAGTGTCATCATCATCTCTTTTGGTATAGGGTTGGATTTTTTTTTTTTTTTAACTAGCTGTTTTCTCCTAATTATAAAAATTATACATCTTCATTGTAGAAAACTTGTAAAAATATAGAAAGGCAATTCTTTAATCCTGACTTCTAACACCAGCCTGTAAAATGTTGGTTATTTCTCGCTCTTTTTTTTTTTTCATGGGGTTGGGGCATGCTCATGGAGAAGGAGAATGTACTTAAACTTGGGCTATATATAATTATATCACCCTTCCTCTTTCAGGGTTAGACCACCAACTCTCGTTCTTACTTTGACTGATCCTCTGAAAAAAAGCAAGAAGATATGAGTAACTTCTAGGCTGATTCCTTAGAAACTGTTAGGCTGTTCCTGTGGGAGCCTTAGTACACAGACAGCCCAGCCTCACTGTCAGAATTCGGGGTTTTTGTAGCCCAAAGGCTACTGGACCAAAGACCAGCCTGGTGTGAGAGAGGGCAGCAGTCTCTCTGATGTCATTTTGCTTCAGTTCATTGAGCATTTTTCCTTCTTTAGGCCACTCTCCAAAAAGACAAGTATGGAGAAAATAGTTGTGATTTATCTTATTTTGACTCTGAAATAAGTCCAAGGTTAACATTCCTACCAACTGGTAGATTCCACATCTGCCTGGCCCTCCCCCTTCTCATTCCCTCTCCTTTTGCCTTGCCTCCCCCCACTTTTTTCTCATTTTTGTCCTAACACCCACCTACCACACCTGCCTTCCCCATCCCTCAAGGAGAAAGTGCTTCAGTGGCAGCAGATCTTTGTTTTTTTGGCTGACAAGTCCCAAGCAGGTGCCTGGCGCATACTGTGCTCTCAACGAATGGAAGCCATAAAATGACTCAGTCTGTAGAGAAGTAGCTTTGTGATACAGAGCAAGGAAGTCTAAGGGGGGGGATGAAGAAAGTTCTCTCAGCCTCCTTTAAATACATGGATTCAGTAAAGTGGTAGAATGCCTATTTCCTCCTTGACCTTGTATGCATTACCATCAACCCAGGCACAGAGCTGACTTCTCTCCATCTGGTTTAGCAGCACCTGTGAAGCCTGTGGTTTCTGAGCCTGGGGTGTGAGTGTCTGTGTTGCTGACAAGCACACGATGGGAGTGGGGCCCCGGAGAGAATAATCCTTGCTGACGTTCTAGCCATGGGTTCTGAGCCCAGCACACACTGCATTGTTTTCATGAGGTGATTCTCTGAGGATAAATGATCTGTGCCATCAGCAGAAAAAGTTGCAATGGATGTGTTAGGCGGTGCTGAACTCCCCAGCCTCGTGCCCCATGTCCTCCCGTTTTCTAGTCTGTTCTTCCCTCCCATCCCCAGGAATGCAGAAACCTTTTGGTGTTTCTGTCATTTCTGGATCCAGGTCAGGATTGTCATGATGACAGTCGTGTTGTGCATGCCTGGTGACTTTATCATAAAGCAAGGCCTCAGATCATGTTAATTGCACAATATAGGGTGACTTAAAAAAAAAACAACCAGTTGCTGCTAATACACTGAATGGTGCCAAAGAGACCAATGGCACAGACCCCATCTATCCTGTACAGACTGTTTTCTGACTCATTGTCATTTATTACTCTACTTGATACCCACCACTGCCCCCAGCAAATCTGAAACTCTGCTGCCTGGCCCTCTAGTCTGTTGCAAATCTACCTGTACACAGTAATTTACTTTAAGTCCCCACTTCATGCTTTCCTCACACATTCATCAGATGATCTTTCCTACAACAATAATGCTAGCGGTAGTATGCTGTTAATTACAATTGCAAATACTTCATCTTTCATTTTGCTGGGTTTCACTAATGGTCTAAATTCAAATGAAAGGAATATAAAACAACAATACTAATAGAAAATGGCAGCTAATATTTTAGCCAGTCACCATACTAATGCATTCTCATTTAATCTTCAGAATGATTTTATAAGGAAGGTGCCAGTATAATCCTCCTTTTACACATGGAGAAATTAATGTACAAATTGGTTGAGAGGGGCGTCTGGCTGGCTCAGTTGGTAGACCGTGTAACTCTTAATCTCAGGGCCTTGAGTTCAAGCCCCACATTGGTTTAAGAAACTTGCCTGGAAGTTACACTGCTGTTAAGTGGTAGAACTAGAATTCAGACTCACATGTGTCTGTCTCCAAAGCCCATGCTCTTAACCAGCATGCTGTATGTGGTCGGCCTCAGGTGAGCAGGTGACTGAAGACAGGGAGTGACACAGAGTCACATGGTTCTCGAGGACTTTTTTCACGTATGCTGTGTTACTCACCAGTGCTCTGAGTTGTGGAGCGCATGGGAGGATTTTGCCTGGAGCCGAAACCATTTGGGAGGCCTCCTCTCCAGATCCTGCCTTGACTCTTCCAGATAGTCAAGTACCCTCCTCGGGGCGCCTGGGTGGCTCAGTGGGTTAAGTCTCTGCCTTTGGTTCAGGTCATGGTCTCATGAGCATCGGTCTCTCTGCTCAGCAGGGAGCCTGCTTCCCAGTCTCTCTATCTCTGCCTGCCTCTCCGTCTACTTGTGATCTCTGTCAAATAAATAAATAAAATCTTTAAAAAAAAAAAAAAGAAGAAGAAGAAGAAGAAGCTAGTCGGTGTTCAAAAATAACCCATGGTGGCTCAGTTGTTTAAGTGTGTGCCTTTGGCTCAGATCATGATCCCAGGGTCCTGTGATCAAGCCCTGCATCGGGCTCCCTGGTGGGCGGGAAGTCTGCTTCTCCCTCTCTCTCTGCTCCTCCCCCCCGCTTATGCTCTCTTCTCTCTCAAATAAATAAATAAAACCTTTTAAAAAAAATTCCTCATCCCAGTTGTTTCAATTATTTATTTATTTATTTCTATTTTTACAGAAGATTTTATTCATTTATTTGATAGGTAGCAGAGCACAAGTAGTCAGAGAGGCAGGGAGAGGGAGAAGCAGGCTGTCTGCTGAACTGGGAGCCCAATGCGGGGCTCATCCCAGGACCCTGGGATCATGTCCTAGGCTGAAGGCAGACGCTTAACGCACTGAGCCACCCAGGTGCCCCTAATTTTTTTTTTTAAGATCTTATTTAAAAATAAAAATAAATTTAAAAAATTGAAACGGGGAATTTTTTTTTAAAAAGCTTTTATTTATTTTAGAAGGATACAGAAAATGAATAGTGGGGAAGGGGCAGAGGGAGAAGCAGGCTTCTCCCTGAGCAGGGAGCCAAATGCAGGGCTCCATCCCAGGACCCTGAGGTCGAGAGCCCAGCTGAGGGCAGCCATTCAACTGACTGAGCCACCCAGGCACATTCCCCCCCTTTCTTTTTTTAAGATGTCTCTATTTTTTAAATAATTGATTTGTTTGGATCAGGACCCAAGAAATGGGCACACACTGCATTAAGGTTTGAGTGGTTTTTAACTGATTAGTCCCCCTTTTTCATTTTAGTTTTTTGGTTACCATTTATTTTTTTTTTTTGGAGAAACTGGGCTTTTATCTTATAGTTTCCCAGATTCTGGATTTAAAAAATAATTATTTATTGAGAGAGAGTGGGATGGGGGGGTGAGGGGGAGAGAGTCTCAAGTAGGCTCCACACTGAGCATGGAGCCCCATGTGGGGCTCAATCTCAGAACCCTGAGATGATGACCTGAACCAAAACTAAGAGTCAGATGCTTAACTGTCTGTGCCACCCAGGGTCCCTACATTCTGAATTTTTTTTTTTTTTTTTTTACATTCTGAATTTTTAAATTGGTTTTTGACTTAACCTTTTTCACCTATTATGAGTTAAGTTACCCTTTTAATCTGTCAGTCACTACAAGAGGTTCCAAGTTATTCAGCTTCCATATATAGTAAGGATTCGCTGGTCTGCATATGGCTTGGTCTGGCCCAGAGGTAATTTCTGAGGAGTCTTCCAAAACATTCCAGGTGACAGGGTAAGACATAATCAACAGACTGTCTGTATTTCAAAACATTCTGCCTCTGAAAGAATTTTATAACTGCTAATTGGCAAGGCATTTCTGTGTTCCTGGAGTTAGTGGGGAGAACAGAGAAGGGAGTGAGTAGTCTGTTTTTCTTCTTTTAGACAGTGTTTGTTGCTTTAAGGATTTCTGGGGCTCAGGGCCAGAACCTCCTTGGGATATTATTGTCTTACGGTTAGATCTGCTTATCAGGAAACAGAATCCCCGAAGGGTCAGGTAAGAGGAGAATGGGTTTACATTAAAACCAGACTTTCGTTAGTGTCTATTGGGGTCCTGTATTCCCGAGCAGCGAGCTGAACTGTGACATAATGCTAATACTTATGTTTTTCAAACCTGTAGTTTTCATTACTTGTTCTTCTTGCTGCTGCCACCTAGATGTGAATCAGTAATTATGATAGCTGGACCACTACAGATGTGAAGTCCGGTTTTGTCTTATAGTTCTTCGAGTCTTGTTGCCTTAACCTGGTGGTCGGCTGTGATGGTTGTGCAGCGTAGTGAGTCAATATTGGAGGTCAAAGAATGAAAATCGCTGAAGTAGGAAGCCAGGTGTGGATTTATGTATTCAGTGGCTCGGAGAGTATAAGAATACAGTATCGCAGTGTTAGTATGTTCATCTAGTTTTAAAGGCAAATAACTAATCAACCAAAGCTAAAAATTTTAATGTAGAATGAGAAAGACATGTGATGAATATATTTTAAATAATTTTATTATAAGGTGCCTTGTTTATTTTAAGTAAGAGGTTTGCTTTCAGGCTCTGAAAACAGTAAAGGAATGAAATCTCTCTGTTGACTTTTACCAGTGTGTTCAGAATTTATTCTTATATTCTCTAGGTATGAGTCAGGCTTGGTATGTGTTCTTTTCTGGTAACTCCAAACACTTACAAAGTGAAATATATTTATTATTCACAAGGTGTTAGAGTGGTTTGATAGTTCACTGATTGTTGATCCTTGCAGTGATCAACTAGCAATAAGAATAAGCACATGACATTCTTAGCTGATTGCAGATAGCAACAACGCACACGAGATGAGGTATTTGAGAAGTGGGGTGTGGGTCATTAGATGGTACCGTTGTGAGCCATAAAGCTGTAGTGCACTGCGGAGTGACCTCCAGCATCTTAGTGAGGTTGGAGTTGAAGATGCAAGAGAAGTAGGGAGTATCTAGAAATGAGGCTGAACTTGGGGGAGTAGGGACCAGGTCACAATGAGCTCTATACAGTCAGCAGAAGGGTTTGACATACTTCTGCAAGTGCTGACTGGGAACCCCTTGTGGAGCGTCAAGCAGCCGCAAATGATGGGATTTTTGTATTTAAAAAGATAATCCTCATTGCAGTGGGGAAAATAGAACTGAAGGCCAGGAGCCTGGTAGATAGGCATGTAGGAAGTTGTTGCAGTAGTCCCCAAGGAAAGGTGCTGAGGGTCTAATGTGGCAACAGTGATCTCAAATTTGTACATTTCAGGCCCGAAAGGACAATTTTTAAAAGGTCGACGCATTTGAGGGATTTAACAGTAGTGTCCGTGATTTCCCTAGAAGTTCAAGGGTTTTTTTTTTTTTTTTTTTTAGAAGAGTAAATAAATTAATTTTATATCCCTCTTCTAATCCCTGGAAGGCATTTGGCAAAGGTTTCCTTAGACCCATAAGTGGGGATCTCGTTTGTGAACTGCTGCCAAATCCCTGTGGGTCTGTTGTGAATACACAGCTCATTTAGAGCTTAGAGTAGAGGGGGTGTCAATTGCTTTGTCCTTGTGACCAATAACCACAGAATCACATTGTTCCCCCTTCCTCTCAAGAAGCCTGTAGCAATTTTGGGCAGTGAGCCAGCACCCAGAAGTTGCTGCCTCATCTATATTTTGTATGTTAGTTAGTCTGGGTGATGAATGATGGTTCTCCTCCTCCTCTGTCACCATCATCATCATTCTCATAGCTGACATTTACAAAATAGAGGAGTGCTTACTATTTGCCAGGACGTGTACTAAATGTGTTATCTACATGATCAAACTTAATCTTCCTAACACCCTGTAAAGTAAATTGCTATTACTGTCTTCAGTTTACACATGAGAAAACTAAGGCTGAGAGTGTAAGTAACTTGTCCCATGTCACATAGCTTTACAGATGCTGGAGCCAGAAATTGAACCCAGTTTTCTTTTTATTTTAGAGTCTGAGCTCTTAACTGTTAGGAATTTAGTTATTACTTAGTATGATTTGGTATGATTTCTCTATTTAAATTTGCTCTAAATTGCAGATCTGCCCAGTAAGGTCCATGTAATCAAACAGTGTTTCCTGCAGCTCCTAACTGGTATAAAACATGAAGCACAGGAGGGACACCTGGGTGGCACAGTTGGTTAAGCATCTGGCTCTAGATTTCGACTCAGGTTGTGATCTCAGGGTCATGAGATAGAGCCCCACCTGGGGATTTCTTGCTTAGCATGGAGTCTGCTTAAGACTCTCTCTCCCTCTCTGTTTGCCCCTCTGCACCTCAAATCAATAAATCTTAAAAAAACAAAACAAAACATGAAGCACAGGAGAAACCATGGGGGAGGTGGTGCATGGGCAGAATAGGGAAGCTATTTAAATTTCTAACTTTTTTCAAGGATATTCTTGTATGTCATGAATATTCATGTATGTCATCATTATTTTGACTCGAGTGTAGCAGTTGCTGAAATACATTCAATTTAAAAAATTGAGATATAACTCACAAACCATAAAATTCACCCTCTTAAAAGCTATACAGTTGAATGGGGTTTTTAAAGTGTATTCAGAAAATCATGCAGCCATAGACACGATCTAACCCCAGAACATTTGCTTCACCCTGTACTCATTAGCAGTCAACCCCCATTTCCTCCTGCTGAGACACACATTTTCAAATGTATTGAATACCAAAACACATCCTAAGCTATGAAAAAAATTCCAAGACTATCTATAATCACCTTCTCTTTAACACAGATAATAATAAATAATAATAGCAACCAACACCTCTATCATGCTTAGTATGTGTAAGGTACTGTTCTAAGTGTCTTACTATGAGACACTATTTCACTATGACCCTACAAGGCAGGGTCTATTATTAAACCCATTTTACAGATGAGGAAATTAAGGCACAGAGAAGTTAAGTAACTCACCTCAAATCATATAATTCTAATAAGGGATGGAGTTAGGATATAAATGTGGGCAGACTGGCTTTGTCGTCTGTGTTCTTAATTATTATATATGTCTTAAGCTAATCATTTATATTTGAAGATGATATGAAGAGCTTGAAAACATGCTAAATAAAAGAAACCAGTCACAAAAGACCACATACTATATGATTCCATTTATATGAAACATCCAGAATAGACATATCTATAAGGGTATTTATAGAATAATAATTTGTAGAAAGTCAGTTACTGGTTGCCTAGGATTGGAAGTGGGGGGGGTAGGGTGGGTGAGAGACTGTTGAGGGGAAATAGGAAGTGACCCCTAATGGGTATGGAATTTCTTTTTGAGATCATGAAAATGTTCTAAAATTGATAGTGGTAAAAGTTGCACAACTCTGGGAATATACTAAAATACAGTGAATTGTATGCTTTAAGTGGATTGAATTATATAGTATGTGAATTATAACTTAACCTATTTTTTAAAAATATGAAAATAAACAACCAGAATGATTTTCCTTAGAATACTTTTGTCTTCATCTGAAAAAAATCAAATATATTGTATAAATACGGTCTCTCACACATATGGTCCCCCACCCCATTGCCCCCCTTTTTGGGGGGTACTCAGTCACTTACAACCAGTTCTAAGCCCCTGCTTGCCTACTCAGACATTTCAGATGCTTCCAAGTACCTAAAAAATCAAAGCCCAACCCTCCCTAACCTGGCCTATGAGACACTATACAACTGTGTTGGAAAGAATGGCATGATCACTGGGAATGTGGTACATGCTTGGGTATATAATTTAAAGCAGTTCAGTGCATTCAGTCATTTATTCTGCAAATACTTATGGTGGGCCTGCTATGTACCAGACTGTTCTCTAGATGCTTGATATAGATCAGTGAATAAAATAGACAAAAAGAATCCTTGCCTAGTAGAGTGTATAAGAGATAAGGTCTAATCCTATAGGCTTTGTAGAGGAGGGATTATTGGAGTTGGATGTTAAAAAACAATAGGAGTTTATGCAGATGATAAGAGTTATGTGTGTTTGATGGAAGAATGAGGTGCCTACCTGGTCAGGTCGAAACATCTAGCATCTATACTGTTTTTTTTTTTTTTTTTTTTTTTTTTAATTTTTATTTTAACTTTAACTTAAAATTTAAAATTTCAGTGGTGGTTATCCCAACAACCATTTACTTTCCTCCTCCTGGGTCTGAAGTCGGGCTGCAATTTGGCTGATCCTAGACTGGGCCAGGTGGAACACAACAAGCTTTCATTTGGGTTCAAGTCTCTTTCCCCTTGTCTTCATTCTGGGCCCCTGGCTGAAGGGACAGCAGCTTTCCAGGGCATGTTCTTCTCATGGTGGGTTATTAGAGCACAAGGAGACCAGCCAAACCATAAAACATGGTTTTAATCTTCTGCTCATGTCCTTTCTACTGGCACTCCATTTGTCAAAGCAAGTCACATGGCCAAGTCCAACAAAAAGGTGACAGGGAGCTATACTCTGCCCACGGCGGAAGGCACTGCACAATCACACAGCGAAGGGTATGGATCCATAATTCTATTATAAAGAAGGTGATGAATTTTGAATAACAATTTACTCTACAAGAGTGTATGTTATAAACTGGAGAACTGGCTGAACAAGGCATGAATACAGAGGTGAACAGACATGGGGATAAAAATGACAAAAAATTGTGAGGGTATGTCAAAGATGTTGTTAGAGGATTGGAACAAATTGTCAGTTATGGTGCTTCACTGATTCTTGACTTGTTTTAGTTAGTTCTGTGTTGCTGGTATCAATTTTATTTCACAACACTATGGTGTAAAGACATTGACTATTTCTTTTTCTGAGACATATTTTACCTATTCTAAGTTTCCTTCTGCCTGACTGTTGGAAAATTTAATTTTAGGCATCACTGGTGCCCTTCCTTCGCTGCACCCAGTAGTATCAGAGAGATTCCTGCATCTACATGGTAGAAAACTAGAGGAGGAGCTGTGTCTTTAGGCTACAGTGGTTGCCT
Organism: Mustela nigripes; assembly: GCF_022355385.1. Lineage (NCBI taxonomy): Eukaryota > Metazoa > Chordata > Mammalia > Carnivora > Mustelidae > Mustela > Mustela nigripes. Next base: position 163,943,518 of record NC_081560.1, on the reverse strand, counting down.
CCTAATGTTGTAGGAAAACCTACTGTTCACATATACAAAATTCAGAGAGTTTAAAATTTAGAGTTAAAAAAAGATATTCTAATCTATGAACCAGAGAAGTTTAATACAAAACATTTGCAAATACCAAATGCTATGAAATGCTTCTGCCTTTGATGGAAAAAACAGTGTCAGACTTATATTCTCATGGTAAATAACTGTAAAAGTGGGAAAAACATGAGGCAGCTGTTTTCAGACACTAAACAATAGGCAGCATAGGTCTGTGATCCTTGAGAGAAAGGAAATACCAGGTAAACCCCATATTCACCCTGGCTCTTTGCCTGGGGACGTTTTCCTAACTACAGCCCAGGAAAGTGGAGCTCAAGTGAGAGCAATGGTCTCACTGAACAGGGGAGGAAGAGATCAGAGTTTGGGACTACAAAGAAGGCTGATTTGTAGGACAGGGTACAGGAGGAGAGGGAGCAACATATGGGTATAGGGCACAGGAATCTGGTCAGGCATTCCCCTCAGTTGCTTGGCCAAAGGCCAGAATGGGTAGTCACGGGGCAAGACTCTGTGAAACCTGATCAGAGTGGCTGCTGTGGGGCTGAGAGGTGTACAGAGACACCCGAGGGGGGCTTAGTGCTCAGAAATGTTGAGGGGCGCCTGGGTGGCTCAGTGGGTTGAGCCTCTGCCTTCAGCTCAGGCCATGATCCTAGGGCCCTGGGATTGAGCCCCGCATCAGGGTCTCTGCTTGGTGGGGAGCCTGCTTCCCTTTCTCTCTCGGCCTGCCTCTCTGCCTAGTTGTGGTCTCTGTCAAGTAAATAAACTCTTTAAAAAAAGAAAAAAAGAAATGTTGAAGTTCTAGTCCAGCCTGAGTGAGAGACCTTGATGAGTACTTCAGACTTTCATTTGAGACCCTAAATAGGACAACTTTAGGAGTGAGAACAATACCCTAGAGTAAAGGCTTTACCTTAAGACTAGGTTAAAACCAAAATAGACCCATCTTATGCGGCATAAAACCAAACCTACTAGGATCAAAAGGATCTTCCAGTAATTTAACTGCTTATCAAACCAAAATTCAACACCCATTAAAGCAAAACAACATAATCCAGGCTTTGTACAACATTTCATCCACAATATTTAGCATACAATAAAAATTACTATGATACAAAGAAGTAAAAATATGACAAGCAAAATGTGACCCATACTCCAGAGAAGAGGATATATGATGGCCCAGATGATAGATTTAGCACACAAGGAATTTAAAGCAGCTGATGTAAATGTGTTCAGATATTTAAAAGAAGAGATGGACATAATTAATGAATAGATGGAGAACATTAGCAGAGAAATGGAACTATAAAAAAGAGCCAAATGGGGGCGCCTGGGTGGCTCAGTAGATTAAGCTGCTGCCTTTGGCTCAGGTCATGATCTCAGTGTCCTGGAATCGAGCCCCACATCGGGCTCTCTGCTCAGCAGGGAGCCTGCTTCCCCCTCTCTCTCTGCCTGACTCTCTGCCTACTTGTGATCTCTCTCTCTGTGTCAAATAAATAAATAAAATCTTAAAAAAAGAGCCAAATGGAAATTCTAGAACTGAAAAGTACAATAGCTAAAATAAAGATTAACTGGATGGATTTATGAGAGCAAGGGAGACAGGCAGAAAAAAGAGGCCAATGAGCTAGAAGGCAGATAAATGGAAGTTATCCAAACTGAAAAGCAAAGAGCAAAAAGATTGGGGACAGGGGTAACAAAACTGTAAAGACTGAGACATTATCAAGTAGTTTAACATATGTCTAATTGGAGTCCCATAAAGATGGGAGGAAAAACAAAGAAGAAATTCTATTTGAAGGAATAATGGCCAAAATTTCCCCAAATTGAGTGACAAACATCAACCCATAATCCAAAAAACTTAGTGAACCTCTAACAGTGAATATGAAGAAAGCTACACCTGAGCACACTGTACTCACCTGGTGAAAACCAAACTTAAAGAGAAAAATTGTATGAGTGGTCAGAGAAAAAAAGATATGTAGAGAAAGCTATGAGAGTGAAATAAAAATATTTTCAGATAGGGGTCCCTGGGTGGCACATTTGGTTGGACGTCCAACTCTTGGTTTTGTCTCAGGTTATGATTTCAAGATCATGAGATTGAGCCCCATGTCAGGCTCTGCACCCAGCTCAAAGTCGGCTTGGGATTCTCTCCCTCTCCCTTTTCCCCTCACCCTGCCCATGCACATGCTCTCCCTCAAATACATAAATCTTAAAATATTTTCAGATAAATGAAAGTTGGAAGCATTTATTGCCAACAGACTTAATACTGTTAAAAATGCTAAAGGATATTCTTTAGGTTGAAGGAGAATGATACCAGAAGGAAACTCAGATCCTTAGAAAGAATAAAGAGCACTAGAAATGGTAATTATGTAGGCATATGTGAAAGGCTTTTGTTTCCTAATTTATTTAAAGAACAACTGACTGTTTTTAACAAAAATGGCATTGTATTATGGGTTTTATAATATGTTGCATTATTTATTGCTGTATAATAGATTATCTCCAAAGTTAATGGCTTAAAACAGTAAATATTTATTATCTTACAGTTTCTGTTGGTTGGGAATTCAAGAGTAGCTTAACTGAGTAGTTCTGGCTCAGAGTCTGTCATGAGTTGCCATCAGGATGTTGTCTGGGGCTGCCTTCATCTACAGTCTTGACTGGACTCTAGGATCTCCTTCTAAGATCTTACTCACAAGACTGCTGACAGGAGGCCTCATTTTCATCATGTGGGCTTTTCCATAAGGCTGCATGAGTACTCTTACAACCTAGTCTTGGAAATTACACAATGTTACTACCACAACATTAGTATGTGGAAAATTCTTTAGGTCTTTCAATGGACTTTCCTGAAAACATTACCTTTTGGGAATAGGAATCCATTTTATAAACGTCGAGTCCTGGCAATGAGAAATAATATTTAACTTCAAAAAGCAAGTGTGTGGTTCTCTTATTCTCGGCAATACAGGGCTAAAAAGAATAGTTGCTTTGCTTTGTGTGAAGGGATCAGAGGTGTCAGAAAATGAAGTTTAAATCTGTTTCAGGAAAGAAATTCTAAGCATATGCATATTATAATTCTTAGAGAAGTGATCAAGAAATCCAGAGGTATAGCTAAGAAGCCAAACTAAGAAGCTTGGCTTAAGAAGGCAATAGAGGAAATGAAATGGAATACTAAAAAAATATTTCTCTAGTTTGAAATAAGGCAGGCAGGCAGGAACAAACAAATGGGACAAGTAGAAAACAAATCCCATGTCAATAACATTAAATGTAAGTGGTCTAAATATTTTAATTTAAAAGTGAAGTGCTCCACAAATAAGTGGAAAACAATCTGAGGGTTTTGAAGGGGCGGGGGGGTGGGAGGTCGGAGTAGCCAGATGGTGGGTATTATGGAGGGCATGTATTGCATGGAGCACTGGGAGTGGTGCATAAACAATTCTGTTACACTGAAAAGAAATAAATAAAAAAAATTAAAAAAAATCTAAAAGTGTAAGTGCTCAGACTTAATGTCAACTGTTTGAAAGAGAGGTATTTTAGAAATAATTCAGAGAAAGACAAATACTGTGTGAGCTCACTTATATGTGGAATCTAAAAAAAGCCAAACTCATAGAAACAGAGAGTAGAATGATGGTTCTCAGGGGCTGAAGGGTGGAAGAAATGGGAGGATGTTGGTCAAAGAGTACAAACTTTCAGTTATAAAATGAATAACTTCTGGGGATCTAATATAGATAGGCATGGTGACTATAGTTAACACTGTATCATATACTTGAAAATCGCTAAAAGAGATTTTAAATGTTCTCACTGCAAAAAAAAAATTAATATTGTGAGGTGATGGACATCTTAACTAATCTTATTGTGGTAATCATTTTGCAATATATACATATATCAAATCATCACATTGTGTACCTTAAACTTACACAATGTTATATGTCAATTATATCTTCATAAAGGTGAAGGAAAAAAGAGATGTGCTTTAAATATAAAGGCATTAGATATGTTGTAAAAAAAAAAAAAAAGAAAAAGGTAAACCATGTAAATAATAAAAAGCAGGTATGACTATACTGACGTCTGAGAAAGTGGACTTCAAGGTAAGGAGTATTAACAAGATAAAGAGGGACATATTGTTATGATAAAAGGGTCAAATCATCAAAATGACTGAGCCATTCTAAATGTGCTAATAACAGAGCTTCAAAATACATGAAGCAAAACCAACAGAATTAAAGAGAAAAATTCCTTTAAGAGGGGTTTAATACCTCTTTCTCCATATTGACAGAGCAAGTAGATAAAAATCAACAAGGATATTTATGATCTGAATGCCACCATCAGTCACCCTAACATAACGGACATTTATAGAACACTATTCTCAACAACTACTGAAGTACACATAGAGCACTCACAAAGATAGACCATATGCTGGGCCATAAAACACCTCACTGAGTTTAAAATAATACAAAGTACATTTCCTGACCACAGCAGAATTAAACTGGAAATGAATAACAGATTGGTGGACATATGGAGTCTTTGGAAAGTGAACAGTGTGCTTTTAAATAACCCCTAGGTTAAAAGAAGAAATCACATGGGAAATTAGGAAGTCTTTTTGGTTTAATGAAAGTGAACGCATCATATCAGAATCAGTGGGATGCAGCTAAAGCAGTGTTTAGCGGGAAATTCATAGCTTCAGATGCTTATATTAAAAAAAAAAAGAAGAAGGATTTAACATCTGTTGTCTAAGTTCACAGGACATTTCTCATTCACAGGAATGAGAAAAAGATAAACAAACCTAAGGTTGAAGCAGGGGAATAACAAATATAATAGAAGAAGAAATCAGTGAAACAGAAAACAAACAATAAAGACATTTAACAGTGCCAAAACTTGATTCTTTGAGACGATCCCCAAAATTGGTAGCCTCCTAGCAAGACTAAGGAAAATGGAGAGAGAACAAAAATTTCTGATATCATTACAGATCGTGCAGATATTAAAAGGTTAAAAAGGAATATTATGAACAACTGTATGTCAGCAAATTTGATAACTTGGATTAAGTAGAACCATTTCTTGAAAAACACAACTTACCAATATGGAGACAAGAAGAAATGGAAAATTTGAATAGCCCTATATCTGCTAATAGTATTAAATATAATGAAAAACCCTTCCTTGAAGTTTTATAGGCCCAGGTTATTTTACTGATGAATTCTATCAAATATTTAAGTTTGAAACAATACCAGTCTTACATAGACTTTTTCAGAAAATAGAGAAAGGAACAATTCCCCATTCTTCATGTGGCTAGCCTATCCCATATACCCAAAATCTAACAAGGACATTTAAAGAAAAGAAGATTATACACTAATCCCTTAGGAACACAGGTGTAAAATCTTCAACAAAATAGTAGCAAATTGAAATTTGCACCATATAAAAATAACATTAAGGGCACCTGGCTGACTCAGTTTGAGGAGTGTGCTACTCTTGATACTGGGTTCGTGAGCTTGAGCCCCAGGTTGGGTGTAGAGATTACTAAAAAATAAGAAGAAGAATACATCATAAGCAAATAGGTTTTATTCCAAGAATGCAAGGGTGATTTGGCATTTGAAAAAATCAATGTGATTTGCAACATTAATGGAATAAAGAAGAAAAAACATGATTATCTCAGTAGATACAGAAAAAGCATTTGATAAAACTCACTTATTCATGACTTTAAAAAAAGGAGGGGCAAACAAAATGGTATGCACAACTGAAACAAAGTTCTGGACCATGCCCTTCATTTCCTTTTTTTTTTTTTTTTTTTTTAAGATTTTATTTATATATTTGACAGGCAGAGATCACAAGTGGGCAGAGAAGCAGGCAGAGAGAGAGGAGGAAGCAGGCTCTCCACCGAGCAGAGAGCCTCAGGCGGGGCCCGATGCCAGGACCCTGGGATCATGATCTGAGCTGAAGGCAGAGGCTTTAACCCACTGAGCTACCCAGACGCCCCATGCCCTTTATTTCTTTTGGCAGGAATCATAATGATCAGACATGTTAGCTGCCCAGAAGGCCCAGAAAAAGACCCTGCGTGATCTCTAGGACATAGTTAATCAATTGCCCTGAGATTGTATGCCTTTTCTATTTCTTAGGGAATTAGCATTCCAGCTTGTATCAACTACCAGACACTACTGTTAGTTTCTGTAGCAATTTTGTAACCTTCTTATTAAAATGTCATCTTTGTTTTCTTTCATGGGAGTCTGTAATATAAATCTCCCATCTGTTTCATTCTCCATTTATCTTATCCAGGCTCCTATTTGTAACTGGTTACTCCCAGATTCAAGGTTTCCATTTAGATACATTATTTTCTTTACATATCCTACTTTAGTCCCCTCCTCTCCTGTCAGATATCTTCTCACACGAGAGGAACCTTGAATTTAAGGTTTGAACATCCTGATTTAGAATATTAAATCCTTCTCATCGACATTAAGGAATCAGCCATTCATTGGGTTTGCTGTGTCTTGGTGTTACTCTCAGGTTCGTCTTAAATAGACAGTACCAGAAGATTCCATATATACATTTTCCTTTCAAATTTAGTGGCTTTAGCTTCTATAAATGACAAGTATTAGTTTTTGTTACTTGTTTGTATAAAGCTGCATGTCTGTTTTCCCTGGTGTTTGACTGGTGGTGCTCTTTGAAATGAGCTAAGTCACCCATCCTCAGGTACTTTTAACTCCTTTCTTTTCCCTGTATTTTTTTCCTCGGAATTTTCTGTTTTTAGAATTCCTTTTCTTACCCTTCCTTTGAAAATACCAAGAATATTTTATAAAGTAGGCTGAGAAACTCATGTCTTTTTAAGTCTTTGTCTTCGGCAAAAGATTAGCTTGTACTTGAAACAGATCGGGGAAAGAAACAAGATGCCTACCTTGCAGATCTCTGTAACATTTACCCTCACTGTTTGGAACACTGGGTTAACACATTTTCTTGGCGTTCCCTGGATACTGTCCTTAAAACTGCCTGTTCTCGCATGTTCGTGGTGCTTCTTGTTATCTGCAGCCTCACCCAAAAGTTTCATTTTACAGTTTCATCTTCATCTGCAGGTCTGCAACTGCTGTCAGCTGTATTATCTGGGCATTTCTTACATGCACAGCACAGTGGAGCTGTGAATTTTAATGTATTGCTCAGCTGCTTAGCTCAGACATGTCCAATGTATTTACTTATGAGTCAGTAATTCTTAAATATCCACCCATAATTGAGATTCATGTGTGGTTTAAGGAATGGGCACCTGAGAGAGTACTCCAGGAACGCGTAGGTTGACCTATCTGAAAATAATATCTTAATGGAAATATCTTCAAACTTGGTAGATGAAATGTTAACCTTGGGACCTTCCTCCTCCAGTGCAGTTTTGTTAAAAAGACAAAACTGATGTAGAGATAGATGAGCATATTTTTTTTAAAGTAGCTACAACTTTGTTTTAGGTGAGAAGTGTTTGGTTTAAATGCTGTGGTGGGGGGCACCTGGGTGGCTCAATGGATTAAGCCTCTGCCTTCGGCTCAGGTCATGATCTCAGGGTCCTGGGATCGAGCCCCGCATTGGGCTCTCTGCTCAGCAGGGAGTCTGCTTCCTCCTCTCTGCCTGCCTCTCTGCCTACTTGTGATCTCTGTCTGTCAAATAAATAAATAAATCTTTAAAAAAAAAAAAAAAAAAAAGAAAGAAAAAAAAAATAAATGCTGTGGTGGACCGTGATTGGCGGAAAGTCTGGTCTATATCCTGTCCATCTGCCAAGGTTGCTGCCTTCCAACGGGGGACCAATTTGAAATGAGCAAAATGTAATATAAATTGTAAGACAGTTTATGATAGAAAATTCCTTTTCTGCCTTCGTTACTCTGATCACCCTGATTCAGAGCAGGCTTTTCATTTTTTTCCCTAAGAATCCAACATGCCATATAGCCTGTTTTACCCAAGTACTACTTGGGTAAAGCAAGTCAGTGCTGTTGTCATCAGAAGAGCAGAAGGCAGAAGATTCTGTTGTAGGAGGACATGTTGACCTCTGTCTATGCTATGCTACTCAGCCCCATGGGGGACGCCATGATCAAGATGTATTTTACTTTTCCTCCTCATTCGTTGCTGGTTCTCTGAGTAATCACCTAGCAGCGACTATTGACCTTCTGTCCAAAATGATCTCCAGTGACATAAACCAGAAGAGAAAATGCTATATTCCTAGCTTCTCTCATTTCCTTCCTGAAACAGATTTAAACTTCATTTTCTGACACCTCTGATCCCCTCACAACTAAAGCAGAGACTATTCTTTTTAGCCCTGTATTGTCAAGAATAAGAGAACCACACACTTGCTTTTTGAAGTTAGATATTATTTCTCATTGCTAGGACTTGACATTTATAAAATGGATTCCCATTCCCAAAAAGTAATTTTTTCAGGAAAGTCAATTCCACATATTCATGAAAGGATATTCCTTTGAAGGAAACTATACAGGAGAGTCCTCACAATGAAGATCCCCTGCCCCACTCCTGTCAGGTAGGCAGAGAGGTGCTGGTGGGAGCCAGGGCTCCCCATCTGCAGGAGCAAACAAGGAAGGAGAAACAGGAGGCCTTTGTTAAGGAAACCCCTTCGGAAATTTTGTTCTAGAATCCCAGAATGTAGACTTCTACTATGAACTGGGAAATATTAGGAAGAATATTAGAAGTGTCACCAGCGCTTTTTCAAAGAACAAGTTTCCAAACCTCTTGTACATGGCATCCTACTTTCCTGGTAGTAAAACAGATGGCTCAGAGTTTCGAAATGAGAATTTAGAGTTTGGGCCCCCTGCACCAACTCCATCAAAAGTGGGGCGATTTTTTTTTTTTTTTTTTTTAGTGGAGTAATGCAGGCATCAGTATCTTCATCAATATTTTTTGAAGCCTTCAAAATTTACATCTCTAGCTCTTATCTCTCACCTGGATTTACAATGGTAGGTTTAGGAAACTCATTTTTATAGTTTTCTGTATTCTTTGTCCCCATTTTTTTCATGCAGACGTTCTCAGAAATGCTGAAAAATCTTTTCGGGCACATACTCATCAGGGGCCTGGCAGAATATGGAAGGCATGCTTAAGCTGGGTCATTTGAGGAAGTCCAACTTAGAATGGAATGGACAGTTTTGAGGTATATAACTACCCCAGGCTAGCAGGAGAGCCACCCCAGGCCTGAAGGGGCAGGGAGCCAGGAGCCAATGGATAGCAAGGAAGGAAGCAGGGGAATAAACACTCCAGCCTTACCGTCCTTCTCCCATCAGCTCTTCTGCCGTACCCTCTGTTGGCTGAACCCAACTGGAAGCCAGAGGCAAGAGGGCACCTTGATGCAGTTCTTGTGGGCTCTGAAGGGCACCGTTGAAGGGAGCAGGGCAGAGGAAGGTGGAGGACAGGCCCAGGAGGGAAATGCAAGACATCTAGCACATTATTTATACCTCAGTGTCCTCCATCTGTACCAAGCTCAGCTCTTCTCTCCAATGACTCCTTTGGAAATGACTTTTTAAGCTGCATAATATCAGTATCTATCAGGGTAAAAGTTTATAATTTGTATCTTGGGAGATTTCATTAAGTATGTCCAGACTTGTAGATACGTTGCTCATTAAACATGACTGAAGTTCCCCAGGCCTTCCTTCACGTCCTCTTGCTTGAATGACATACATTTTAAAAACCCCTTGTTTACTGTGGTAAATATATGTAACATAAAAGATACCGTTTTTACCCACGTGAAGTGTGCAGACCTGCGGCACGCCCCACATTCGCATTGCTGGGCAGCCATCGCCACCAACTGGCTCTGGAAGTTCCTCATCTCCCCACACTGAAACTCTAGACCCGTTTCTCCCTCTCTCCTGTCCTTGGGAACGACCATTCTAATTTCTGTTTCTTCGAGTTTGTTCTTGGCACACCATGTAGGTGAAATCACACAATATTTGCCTTTTTGTGACTTAGCATAATGTCTTCAGGGTTCATTGGTGTTCTAGCATGTGTCAGACCGAATTCCTTTTTAAGGCTGAATGATATTCCGTTGTATGGGTGTACCACATTTTCCCCCTAAGTTTATTTAAATTCCAGCTTGTTAGCATACAGTGCGATATTGGTTTCAGGTGTAGACTTTAGTGATTCGTCACTTGCGTAGAATACCCCGTGCTCATCACAAGTGCCCTCCTCAGTCCCCATCACCTGTGTCACCCAACCCCCCACCCTGTAACCATCAGTTCTCTACAGTGAAGAGTCTGTTTCTTGGTTTGCCTTTATTCCCCCATTGTGTTCATTTGTTTTGTTTCTTAAATTCCGCATGAGTGAAATCATACAGTATTTGTTTTCTCTGACTTATTTCACTTAGCATAACACTGTCTAGCTCCATCCATGTTGTGGCAAATGGAAAGATTTCATTTAAAAAAGAAAAGATTTATTTGAGAGCGAGAGAACATGTTTTGGGAAAATAGTGGGGACTATTCTAAGCTTCTGGGGGGCAGGAACTGTATCTTGAATGTTCTTTGGTACATCATAGGAGTTACACTGTATTAAGAGGCAGCTGCCACAGGTGTAAGTTGTAGAAAGTGCTAAAATATCCTTGAGTCACTAAAAAAATGTCACTATAGATTTAAGAATCTCTTTGTCTCTCTTTTTCTCTTGCTGTCTAACTGAAAGATAAGCCTGCATATCTCCTCCTGAGATGAATGGTCAAGTTATCTCCAGGGTTTTATTTTTCCCTAGGTGGGGTAGATACTTTGGAATAGGAGTTGATCTGTTTAGGACAATAGAAGAGAGTTGAATGCTCCTGTCAGCCACCAACAGGATTAGAGAATAAATATTTAAAGAAGAGTGGGTTCAGCCGGCATCAGAATTTGATTGAGTCCATAAGGCTTGATAAATATTTGCTAAATATCTGAGTGAATTATAGAAAATGGGAAAACCTGGTGAAAAATGTAAAAATCAACCGTTTAAAAGATTAACCAGGTTCATGGACAGGTTAGTGGGGAGAAAAGAGGAAAATGACTCTTAAAAACAACAACAAGAACAAAATGTAAACAGATAACGACCCTCGTTAAGATACATATGCCTAAGTGCTGTATGGTAAAGTCTGTGGTTTATTTTGAAAAGCATCAAAAATAAAATAAATATTGCAGTGTGTCAAAAAACAACAGCTTGCTAAATGGATAAAGGGAGAGGTTGTGTGATGACAAGCTTTGAGATGTGAATGGTAGACTCTAGGTCTTGTGTGTGAAATTCTTTCAATTTTGCTGTTGGAAAAATGTTATAAGAAAATGTCGGAGAGAGTGGGGCACCTGGGTGGCTCAGTGGGTTAAAGCCTCTGCCTTTGGCTCAGGTCATGATCCCAGGGTCCTGGGATCGAGCCCCTCATCGGGCTGTCTGTTTAGCAGGGAGCCTGCTTCCCTCTCTCTCTGCCTGCCTTTCTGTCTACTTGTGACCTGTCTGTCAAATAAATAAATAAAATCTTTAAAAAAAAGAAAGAAAAAGAAAATGTCAGAGAACCAAAGAGGAACAATGGAAGTTTAGAAGATTTTGAAGGGAGAACCCAGTGAGGTTTAAGAGAAGGGTAGCTTGTAGTAAAAACAAAACAAAGCAAACACACGGGCACTGGAGTTAAACAGACCTGAGTTCTGGTATTCTTGAGAGATTTTAGCTCTACTACCCGGGGGTGGCACTGGGATTTGAACCTGGGCACCCAGGCTTTAGAGCCTTTCTGTCTACCTTGCAATGCAGCGGCGATTTAAGCTTCTAGCTCGTGTCTGGCACACGGTAGATTCTCAAACGGTAGCTGTTGCTATTAGCATTACTGTCGGCTCTAGAGGATGAAGAAGCCCACAGGAGCCTTCCGGAAGGCTTAGAGGACACCGTTACACAAGCTGGAAGGTCAAACCCTGTGTGGAGAAGAGATGGTGAATTTCATTTTAGATATGTGGAAGTAGAGGTTTTGATACAACAGTTTCATATGTTTTTTGAAAGTTTGATGAATGATTTGCTGACCCCCAATTTTTTTTTTTTAAAGATTTTATTTATTTGACAGAGAGAAATCACAAGTAGGCAGAGAAGCAAGCAGAGAGAGAGAAGGGAGGAAGCAGCTCTCTGCAGAGTAGAGAGCCCAATGCGGGGCTCGATCCCAGGACCCCGAGATCATGACCTGAGTGGAAGGCAGAGGCTTTAACTCACTGAGCCACCCAGGTGCCCCTGCTCACCCCAAATTTAAAAGCATGTTAATATGCTGAGCCCCGCTCTAGGCTGGTGAGCAAAACAGACCCAGATCTTTCTCCTCATTTGGGTTCTGTGTTCTAAAAGAGTTTGAAGAATTAAGGATCTTTATATCTCAAATGCAGAACGGAAATGCTGGCATTCACCAGCGAGCGAGGAAGATAGTGTTTCCACAGCCGACTTCCTTGAGGTCCTTGACATCCTGCTGCCCCGGCCGCTCTTTCCCCTGCTTTCTCACAAACCCAGCTGCGCTCAGAGTTCCTCCGCCATTCTTCTTCCTTCCATCTGGAGTTGGTGGAACAGCTTATATAAGCTATTTGTGATTAAGTTTCAAAATATCTGTCCAGGGCGCTACAATGGCCCCGACAGGAGCACTAACAGTTGCTTCTCCTAGGGTGTCCAGGGTGGAGAAGACGGGGATGAAATTCACTAGGTGCCACGTAAACCAGGGGGCCCCGGACACCTCTGGTCTGGTCTCTGTCCCACACAAGTCCCGCACTCCAACCAGGCCTGGACTCCGGCACCCTCGCAGGGTGTGTGCTCCACAGCATTACGCACTCCTTCCAGCAGGGTCGGAGGTCAGTCAGCAAAAGTATTCACAGCAAAAGTATTCACCGAGTCAGTCCCTCCCCTGCTTCTGAGTCATTCTCTGGTGCAGCTGAAAGGCTCTCAGGGAGAAGCTTTGACTCTTTCACCTCGCAAAGCTCACTCCTCAGTGTGGCAGGGTCTCTCTCACATCCCACAGAGCTTATGCTAATTCTTTCCCTGACATTTCAGATAATGAGGTACATATTTAGTCTGCGAGTGACATGGAATTTGAGAACATGTACTAGGAGGAGGAAAATAATATCCACCACGGCCCAGCCTTGAGTTGTGTTAATAATATATCGATGGCTAAGAGGTTTGCAAAATATTACGCTTGTTTAAAAAAAATATTTATGACACCACCCTTACACGGAAATCTGACATCTGGCAACGTCAGCTATTTGGAGGACAGCCAGAAAATAAGAAAGGGGCCTCAGAGCACATGAAAACTAACTGTTGAAAAACTCTAGCTAACTAACACATGTAGTTTGCCACTACAGAAGAGTTTGTTAGCATTTCTTTTGGAGCTTGTTGACTTTTTATGTATCTGAGAACTTGTAATAATTTGGGTGGTGTCTGTGCGGTCTTCTCTCTCCAGCAGAGTATAAACAGTGATCTAGAAAGAGGGTAGAAAAGCTGACAGAGGAGATGACTGTAGCAGGAAGACCCAAAAGTTACACAGTACTGCTGTTATCCGTCACTGCACAGTAGAGTAATGTATGGTCTTCATAATGAACTTGCATCCGTCAGTTGAAGAGTAAATTACGTTCAGTGTCTTCCTGTTGCAGAAGGCAGAGAGGTATATAAAGTGTCTATTTTTTTTTAAGATTTTATTTATTTATTTGACAGAGAGAGATCACAATTAGGCAGAGAGGCAGGCAGAGAGAGAGGAAGGGAAGCAGGCTCCCCACTGAGCAGAGAGCCCGATGCAGGACTCGATC